>NC_092002.1:24090400-24115400 GCF_044704955.1 Pristiophorus japonicus
CCCTCCGACAGTGCGGCACTCCCTCAGTACCGCCCCTCCAACAGTGCAGCACTCCCTCAGTACTGCCCCTCCGACAGTGCAGCACTCCCTCAGTACTGCCCCTCCGACAGTGCAGCACTCTCTCAGTACTGCCCCTCCGACAGTGCGGCACTCCTTCAGTACTGCCCCTCCGACAGTGCAGCACTCTGTCAGTACTGCCCCTCCGACAGTACGGCACTCCCTCAGTACTGCCCCTCCGATAGTGCAGCACTCTCTCAGTACTGCCCCTCCGACAGTGCAGCACTCTCTCAGTACTGCCCCTCCGACAGTGCAGCACTCCCTCAGTACTGCCCCTCCGACAGTGAGGCACTCCCTCAGTACTGCCCCTCCGACAGTGCGGCACTCCCTCAATACTACCCCTCCGACAGTGCGGCGCTCCCTCAATACTGCCCCTCCGACAGTGTGGCGCTCCCTCAGTACTGCCCCTCTGACAGTGCGGCACTCCTTCAGTACTACCCCTCCGACAGTGCAGTGCTCCCTCAATACTGCCCCTCCGACAGTGCGGCGCTCCCTCAGTACTGCCCCTCCGACAGTGCAGCACTCCCTCAGTACTGCCCCTCCGACAGTGCGGCACTCCCTCAGTACCGCCCCTCCAACAGTGCAGCACTCCCTCAGTACTGCCCCTCCGACAGTGCAGCACTCCCTCAGTACTGCCCCTCCGACAGTGCAGCACTCTCTCAGTACTGCCCCTCCGACAGTGCGGCACTCCCTCAGTACTGCCCCTCCGACAGTGCAGCACTCTCTCAGTACTGCCCCTCCGACAGTACGGCACTCCCTCAGTACTGCCCCTCCGATAGTGCAGCACTCTCTCAGTACTGCCCCTCCGACAGTGCAGCACTCTCTCAGTACTGCCCCTCCGACAGTGCAGCACTCCCTCAGTACTGCCCCTCCGACAGTGCAGCGATCCCTCAGTACTGCCCCTCCGACAGTGCAGCACTCTCTCAGTACTGCCCCTCCGACAGTGCAGCACTCTCTCAGTGCTGCACTGGGAGTGTCAGCCTGGATTTTTGTGCTGAAGTCCCTGGAGTGGGACTTGACCTCACAACCTGCTGCCCACTGAGCCATGGCTGACACTGCAAACCAACACGCCCATGTGCTTGGTCAATTGAAGTTACAGTGTTTAAAGTCTTCTGGGGCGGTGGAATCCGAACTCCATTCGATATTATTTCTGATCTCGCCTCTGGGAAGCCCCTTGGGTGGATTTTTGTTAAAGGCGAGAGATTATTGCAAGTTGTCGGTGCCTTGTGCCGCGTTATTGGTGAGAATTGGGCCCATATTTAAGACTGAGTGGTACAAGTGTGACCCTGGGCCAGGGTCTGTCGCCCTGTGTGGCAGTGTGACGCGGAGAGATTGTCACCTCTCAGTAAAGCTCACAGACCTGCTCGCTCAGAGACTGATGGTGTGTGGGCTGAGTGTAATTGGACAGTGCAGCACTACCACCCTGACCTCACGTCCTCGGCCCCCTGCACTGTTGCACTGGAGCTCCACGCGAGCTCGAGGAACAGCACCTCTTCTTTCGTTTAGACACTAAGCCTTCATAGAATCACAGAAATTTACAGCACAGAAGGAGGCCATTCGGCCCATCGTGTCCGTGCTGATTGACCAAGAGCCACCCGGCCTAACCCCACTTTCCAGCTCTCGGTCCGTAGCCCTGTAGGTTACGGTACTTCAAGGGCACATCCAAGCACTGTTCAAATGTGCTGAGGGTTTCTGCCTCTACCACCCTTTCAGGCAGTGAGTTCCAGACCTCCACCATCCTCTGGGTGAAGAAATTTCCCCTCATCTCTCCTCTAAACTTCCCCCCAATTACTTTAAATCTATGCCCCCTGGTTGTTGACCCCTCTGCCAAGGGAAACAGGTCCTTCCTATCCACTCTATCCAGGCCCCTCATAATTTTATACACCTCAATCAGGTCTCCCCTCAGCCTCCTTTGTTCCAAAGAAAACAGACCCAGCCTATCCAATCTTTCCTCATCGCCAAAATTCTCCAGTCCAGGCAACATCCTCATAAATCTCCTCTGTACCCTCTCCAGTGCAATCACATCGTTCCTGTAATGTGGTGACCAGAACTGCACGCAGTACTCCAGCTGTGGCCTAACCAGTGTTTTATACAGTTCAAGCATAACCCTCCCTGCTCTTGTATTCTATGCCTCGACTAATAAAGGCAAGTATTCTGTGTGCCTTCTTAACCACATTATCTACCTGGCCTGCTACCTTCTGGACTGAACATTGAGTTCAATAATTTCAAACCACTACCTCTGCCCCAATCATTTTTCCTTTTTTCTGCTTTGTTCTCTTTCCCTTGGCAGGTGTTGTTGATTCTGACCCTGTCTGGACCCATCGTTTGTTTCTTCACTTGCCCCATTACCATCTCCTTTCACCTCACACCATCATCATTTGTCATTCAATCTCTCCTGCCTCCCACCCTATCACACACCCTCCCTGGTGTCCTTTCCTCCCTCCCCTTTTCCCGGCCCCTGCACTTGATTAAAAACATGTCAGGTTGCTAACTTTGTCCAGTTCTGATGAAGGGTCTCCGCAGACGCTGCCTGACCCGCTGAGTATTTCCAGCATCCATTTTGCTTCCGTAAGACCAGGAATTGCTGGAAACGCTCAGCAGGTGAGGTCAGGTTGGGTACAATTGAGGAATGGACCAGAGTGTCGGGGAAGGAGCGGTCCCTTCGGAACGCTGAGGGGGGAGGGGAGGGGAAGATGTGATTGGTGGTGGGATCACGCTGGAGGTGGTGGAAATGGCGGAGGATGATCCATGGAACGTGGAGGCTGGTGGGGTGAAAGGTGAGGACAAGGGGAACCCTGTCCTGGTTCTGAGAGGGAGGGGAAGGGCTGAGAGCAGAGGTGCAGGAAATAGAACGGACACGGGCGAGGGCCATGTTAACCACGGCGGAGGGGAATCCTCGGTTGAGGAAAAAGGAAGACATGTCAGAGGCACTAGTGTGGAAGGTGGCATCGTCAGAGCAGATGTGAGGGATGAGTCGTGGTGAATGTATGTCTCTCAGACAGGACGGACGTGTACAGTGGTATCCCTCAGGTGTCAGTATTAGGACCACTGCTATTTCTGAGATATATTAATGACCTGAACTTGGGTATACAGGTTATCATTTCAAAGTTTGCAGATGATACGAAGCTGGGAAATGTTGTGGTGTGAGGAGGATTGATACGTCCTTACTACACAGTATAAATGCACACGAGGCCCATGCTTGAGAGAAGGTCAGTCTGTGACCTGTCCTTTATTCCTTAGCACTCAAGTGATGAAGGTGGGTGGAGCTTCCCCTTTTATACCTGAAGGTCCAGGTTAGGAGTGTCTCCCACAAGTTCACCATCTAGTGGTCAGTGTTCTCACGGTGTACAACTTAGGTCAGTTTATACATGGGTTACAATGACAGTTGAATGCATGACATCATCTCCCCCCCCAAAGTCTTATTGGGATCACAGGTTAAGTCTCTGGTGGTTTACGCTCCCTTGTAGAGCGCCTGAGTTGGGGCTCCGGTTGTTGGGCGCTGGCCTGAGTGTCTGCTGTTTGTGGTGCCTCAGGCCTGTCCGGACTGCCCACAGTGACTGGACTCTCCTCCACTTGGTTCTGGTGTTCGGTCACCTGTGGTGGAGTGAACTCTATATCGTGTTCTTCCTCTGCTTCTTCTATGGGGTTGCTGAACCTCCTTTTAGTTTGATCCACATGTTTGCGGCAGATTTGTCCATTGATAAGTTTAACTACCAGAATCCTATTTCCCTCTTTGGCAACCACAGTGCCTGCAAGCCATTTGGGCCCTGCAGCGTAATTAAGGCCAAAAACAGGGTCATTTACATCAATACATCGCGCCCTCGCATTCCTGTCATGGTAGTCACATTGTGACTGACGCCTGCTCTCAACAATTACTTTCATGGTGGGGTGTATAAGGGATAACCTGGTTTTGAGCGTCCTTTTCATTAGCAGCTCTGCGGGTGGAATCCCTGTGAGTGAGTGTGGTCGGGATTTATAGGCCAACAGGAGGAGTGATAAGCGGCTTTATAGGGAACCCCCTTGGATTCTGAGCATCCCCTGTTTGATTATCTGCACTGCTCGTTCCGCCTGGCTGTTTGAGGCCAGCTTGAACGGTGCTGTTCTGACATGGTTAATTCCATTGCCTGCCATGAAGTCCTGGAATTTAGTGCTTGTGAAGCACGGGCCATTGTCGCTGACCAAGATGTCCGGTAGACCGTGGGCGGCGAACATTGCCCGTAGACTTTCTACCGTGGCAGAGGATGTGCTTGAATTTAAAATGTCACACTCGATCCATTTGGAGTAGGCGTCTACTACAACCAAAAACATTTTCCCCATTAAAGGACCTGCGTAGTCCACATGGATGCGTGACCATGGCTTGGCGGACCATGGCCAGGGGCTAAGGGGGGCTTCCCTGAGCGCATTGCCCAGTTGGGCACATGTGTTGCACCTGCGAACACAAAGTTCCAGATCTGCGTCTATTCCTGGCCACCAAACGTGTGACCTGGCAATTGCCTTCATCGTGACAATGCCCGGGTACCCATTGTGGAGTTCTCTGATGAACACCTCTCTGCCCATCTGGGGCATGACTACGCGGTTTCCCCACAGTAGGCAATCAGCCTGAATCGAGAGTTCATCCCTGCGCCTGTGAAATGGTTTAAATTTCTCAGGGCATGCCCTGTACGTGGCTGCCCAGTCCCCATTCAGGACACACTTCTTGACTAGAGACAATAGCGGGTCTCTATTTGTCCAGACTTTAATCTGACGGGCTGTCACGGGTGAGCCTTCGCTTCCGAAAGCTTCAACAGCCATGACCATCTCAGCATCATGCTCGGTAGCCCCCTCAGTGGTGGCTGGTGGGAGCCTGCTGAGTGCATCGGCGCAGTTTTCGGTGCCCGGTCTGTGCCGAATTGTGTAGTCATAGGCGGCTAACGTGAGTGCCCACCTCTGTATGCGGGCCGATGCGTTTGCATTTATGGCCTGGTTGTCGGCCAAAAGGGACATTAGGGGTTTGTGATCTGTCTCCAGCTCAAATTTCCTGCCAAACAGGTACTGGTGCATTTTCTTTACCGCATATACACATGCGAGCGTCTCGCTACAGCCGGTAGCTTATGCCTCCAGAAGTCTGTCCCAGGCAGAAAGGGGCTATGGGATGGTAAAAAAGGAGGTTCAGCAACCCCATAGAAGAAACAGAGGAAGAACACGATATAGAGTTCACTCCTCCACAGGTGACCGAACACCGGAACCAAAGGGAGGAGAGCCCAGTCACTGTGGGCAGTCCGGACAGGCCTGAGGCACCGCAAACAGCAGCTCATGCTGGAGGCATGGAGGCATACACTCAGCCGGAGTTTGCAGAGATGAGCAAAATACTTGCAGAAATTGCGGAAATGACCGCTAGGGAAAATCGCTGGAAGCTGAAGTTCAGCGAGTTCATGTGGAGCACGTATACAGTTCATACACCAGGACGCCACCGATAATGATGAAAGTGTTCCTCAATGGCATCCCAGTATCAATGGAGCTAGACACGGGGCCAGCCAGTCCCTGATGGGTATCAAACAGTTCGAAAAGTTGTGGGCGTCCAAGGCCAGGAGGCCAAAATTATCGCCGATTGACGCACAGCTATGGACATATACAAAGGAGATCATTCCGGTGCTAGGCAGCGCCACGGTAGTCGTGATCCACAAAGATTCGGAGAACAGGTTGCCACTCTGGATTGTCCCGGGGGACGGTCCCGCACTACTGGGGAGGAGTTGGCTTGCTGTTATGAACTGGAAATGGGGCGATGTCAATGCAATTTCCTCTGTGGAGCGAGTATCATGCTCACAGATCCTGGACAAATTTGACTCATTATTTCAATCCGGCATTGGCACTTTCATGGGGGCCAAGGTAGTGATTCACATAAACCCAGACGCCAGGCCAGTACAGCACAAGGCCAGAGCAGTGCCGTACGTGATGCGGGAAAAGATAGAAGGTGAATTGGACCGCCTGCGGAGGGAAGGCATAATCTCGCCAGTCGAATTCAGTGACTGGGCGAGCCCGATTGTGCCGGTGCTCAAGGCGGATGGGTCGGTCAGGATATGTGGTGATTACAAGGCCACCATCAATCGGGTGTCACTCCAAGACCAGTACCCACTACCGAGAGCGGAGGACCTCTTTACGACGCTATCCGGTGGCAAACTTTTTTCAAAATTGGACCTGACCTCAGCTTACATGACCCAGGAGCTGGCGAGTGAGTCGAAGAAGCTGACCACCATCACGACACACAAGGGGATGTTTGAGTACAACAGATGTCCATTCGGGATTCGCTCGGCCGCCGCGATCTTCCAACGAAATATGGAAAGCCTCCTCAAGTCGATTCCAGGGACGGTGGTTTTTCAGGACGACATCCTCATTACGGGTTACGATACTGAAGAACACCTCCACAACCTGGAGGAGGTGCTACGTAGACTGGACCGGGTAGGGCTGCGACTGAAAAAAGCGAAGTGCGTCTTCCTAGCTCCAGAGGTAGAATTCCTGGGGATGAGGGTAGCAGCAGACGGGATCAGACCTACTGCGTCCAAAATGGAAGTGATCCAGAGAGCACCCAGACCCCGTAACACGACGGAGCTGCGTTCGTTCCTGGGACTCCTGAACTATTTTGGTAACTTTCTTCCCAAATTGAGCAAGCTGTTAGAGCCGCTACACGTGCTCCTACGCAAAGGTCGCGAATGGGTCTGGGGGGACAGCCAGGAAAGGGCTTTTAATAGAGCACGCAATTTGTTATGCTCCAACAATCTGTTAACGCTTTATGACCCATGTAAGAAACTTGTGTTAACGTGCGATGCGTCGTCCTATGGGGTCGGGTGTGTGTTGCAGCATGTCAATACCAAGGGTCAGATTATACATGGGTTACAATGCTGGTTGAATACATGACAAGGATAGTATCAGGAGGACAGAGACAGCGTGCGAGAGGGGCAGGTGTGAAGTGATGCAGTTTGGGAGGGGAAATGAGGAGAGGCGATATAAACTGGAAAAGATTTTAGTTTTCCCGATAATGTTAGCCGTTAATTGTTTCTCACACACTCTCTCTGCCCCTCTTATTTCCATTTTCAGTTCCCCTCTGTACTTTCTGAATTCAGCCTGATTCTCGACTGTATTATGAGACGGACTTTTAATTAGGATTTATTATTTTGTAAATGTTGCCTCGAAAGTGTTATAATCGGCTGGAGTCGATTATCGACATGGCAATCGCTCCACGCTGAACGTCCCGGCATTTCGTACAACGAACCAGCAACTTACCGTTAATGCAGAGTTGTGCATAGTCTGGGGCCAGGGTCAGTTACACTGGAGCCGGGGTCAATTATAGAGGGCCGGTGTCAGTTACACTGGGGCCGGGGTCAGTTACACTGGGGCCGGGGTCAGTTACAGGGGGGCGAGGGTCAGTTACAGGGGGCCGGGGTCAGTTACACTGGGGCCAAGGTCAGTTACACAGGGGCCGGGGTAAGTTACACTGCGGCCGGAGTCAGTTACAGCGGGCCGGGATCAATTGCAGGGGCCGAGGTCAGTAACAGGGGGCCGGTGTCAGTTACAGGGGGATGGGGTCAGTAACATGGGGCCGGGGTCAGGTACAGGGGAATGGGGTCAGTTACAGGGGCCAGGGTCAGTTACAGGGGGTCGGTGTCAGTTACACAGGGGCCGGGGTCAGTTACACCGGTGCCGGGGTCAGTTACACAAGGGCCAGGGTCAGTTACAGGGGGCCGGGGTCAGTTATAGGGGGCCAGGATCAGTTACAGGGAGCCGGGGTCAGTTACAGGGGGCCGGGATCAGTTACACTGGGGCCGGGGTCAGTTAGAGGGGGCCAGGGTCAGTTATACTGGGGCCGGGGTCAGTTACAGAGGGCCAGGATCAGTTACAGGAGGCCGGGGTCAGTTACACCAGGGCCGGGGTCAGTTACAGGGGGCCGGGGTCAGTTACTTGAGCCTGGGTCAGTTACATGGGCCGGGTTCAGTTACACTGGGGTCGGGGTCAGTTACATGGGCTGGGTTCAGTTGCAAGGGGCCGGGGTCAGTTACATGGGCCGGGTTCAGTTACACTGGGGCCAGGGTCAGTTACAGGGGCCGGGGTCAGTTACAGAGGACCGGGGTCAGTTACAGGGGCAGGGGTCAGTTACAGGGGGCCCCGGTCAGTTACAGCGGGCCGGGGTCAGTTACACAGGGGCCGGGGTCAGTTACACTGGGGCCGAGGTCAGTTACACAGGGGCCGGGGTCACTTACAGGGGCTGGGGTACAGGGGCCGGGGTCAGTTACACTGGGGCCTGGGTCAGTTACAGGGGACAGGGTCAGTTACACTGGGGCCGGGATCAGTTACTCATGGGCCAGGATCTGTTACAGGGGGTCAGGCACAGTTACAGGGGCCAGTGTTAGTTACAGGGGGCCGGGGTCAGTTACAAGGCGTCGGGGTCAGTTAAAGGGGGCCTGGGTCAGTTACAGGGACCGGAATCAGTTACAGGGGGCCGAGGTCAGTTACAGGGGGCCGAGATCAGTTGGAGGGGGCCGGGTCAGTTACAGGGCATTGGGGTCAGTTACAGGGGGCTGGGGTCAGTTACAGGGGCCGAGGTCAGTAACAGGGGGCCGGGGTCAGTTACAGGGGGACGGGGTCAGTTACAGAGGACCGGGGTCAGTTAATGGGTGACGGGGTCAGCTACAGGGGCTGGGGTCAGTTACAGGGGCCGGGGTCAGTTAATGGGAGCCGGGGTCATTTACAGGGGACCGGGGTCAGTTACAGGGGCCGGGATCAGTTACAGAGGGATGGGATCAGTTACACTGGGGCCGGGGTCAGTTACAGGGGCCTGGTGTCAGTTGCAGGGGGCCGGGGTCAGTTACACTATGGCCGGGTCAGTTACACTGGGGCTGGGTTCAATTCCATGGGCCGGGGTCAGTTACAGGGGCCTGGGTCAGTTACATGGGCCGGGATCAGTTACACTGGGGCCGGGGTCAGTTACATGGGCCAGGGTCAGTTACAGGGGCTGGGGTCAGTTACAGGGGGCCGTGGTCAGTTACACTGGGGCCGGGGTCAGTTACAGGGGCCGGGGTCAGTTACAGAGGACCGGGGTCAGTTACAGCGGCCGGGGTCAGTTACAGGGGGCCGGGGTCAGTTACAGCGGACCGGGGTCAGTTACACAGGGGCCGGGGTCAGTTACAGCAGCCGGGGTCAGTTACACTGGGGCCGAGGTCAGTTACACAGGGGCCGGGGCCAGTTACACTGGGGCTGGGGTCAGTTACACTGGGGCCTGGGTCAGTTACAGGGGCCAGGGTCAGTTACACTGGGGCCGGGATCAGTTACTCATGGTCCGGGATCTGTTACAGGGGGTCAGGCACAGTTACAGGGGCCAGTGTCAGTTACAGGGGGCCGGGGTCAGTTACAAGGCGTCGGGGTCAGTTAAAGGGGGCCTGGGTCAGTTACAGGGACCGGAATCTGTTACAGGGGGCGGAGGTCAGTTACAGGGGGCCGGGGTCAGTTAGAGGGGGGGCCAGTTCAGTTACAGGGCATTGGGGTCAGTTACAGGGGGCTGGGGTCAGTTACAGGGGCCGAGGTCAGTAACAGGGGGCCGGGGTCAGTTACAGGGGATGGGGTCAGTTACTGGGGCCGGGGTCAGTTACAGGGGGCCGGGGTCAGTTACAGAGGGCCGGGATCAGTTACACTGGGGCCGGGGTCAGTTACAGGGGCCTGGTGTCAGTTGCAGAGGGCCGGGATCAGTTACACTGTGGCCGGGTCAGTTACACTGGGGCTGGGTTTAATTCCATGGGCCGGGGTCAGTTACAGGGGCCTGGGTCAGTTACATGGGCCGGGGTCTGTTACAGGGCCTGGGTCAGTTACATGGGCCAGGGTCAGTTACAGGGGCTGGGGTCAGTTACAGGGGGCCGTGGTCAGTTACACTGGGGCCGGGGTCAGTTACAAGGGCCGGGGTCAGTTACAGAGGACCGGGGTCAGTTACAGGGGACCGTGGTCAGTTACAGGGGGCCGGGGTCAGTTACAGCGGACCGGGGTCAGTTACACAGGGGCCGGGGTCAGTTACAGCAGCCGGGGTCAGTTACACTGGGGCCGAGGTCAGTTACACAGGGGCCGGGGTCACTTACAGGGGCTGGGGTACAGGGGCCGGGGCCAGTTACACTGGGGCCGGGGTCAGTTACACTGGGGCCTGGGTCAGTTACAGGGGCCAGGGTCAGTTACACTGGGGCCGGGATCAGTTACTCATGGTCTGGGATCTGTTACAGGGGGTCAGGCACAGTTACAGGGGCCAGTGTCAGTTACAGGGGGCCGGGGTCAGTTACAAGGCGTCGGGGTCAGTTAAAGGGGGCTTGGGTCAGTTACAGGGACCGGGGTCAGTTACAGGGGACCGAGGTCAGTTACAGAGGGCCACGGTCAGTTAGAGGGGGGGCCGGGTCAGTTACAGGGCATTGGGGTCAGTTACAGGGGGCTGGGGTCAGTTACAGGGGCCGAGGTCAGTAACAGGGGGCCGGGGTCAGTTACTGGGGCCGGGGAACAGGGGCCGGGGTCAGTTACACTGGGTCCGGGGTCAGTTACACTGGGGCCTGGGTCAGTTACAGGGGCCAGGGTCAGTTACACTGAGGCTGGGATCACTTACTCATGGGCCGGGATCTGTTACAGGGGGTCAGGTACAGTTACAGGGGCCAGTGTCAGTTACAGGGGGCCTGGGTCAGTTACAGGGACCGGGGTCAGTTACAGGGGGCCGAGGTCAGTTACAGGGGGCTGGGGTCAGTTAGAGTGGGGGCCGGGTCAGTTACAGGGGCCAGGGTCAGTTACACAAGGGCCGGGATCAGTTACTCATGGGCCGGGATCTGTTACAGGGGGTCAGGTACAGTTACAGGGGCCAGTGTCAGTTAAAGGGGGCCTGGGTCAGTTACAGGGACTGGGGTCAGTTACAGGGGGCCGAGGTCAGTTACAGGGAGCCGGGGTCAGTTAGAGGGGGGGCCGGGTCAGTTACAGGGCATCGGGGTCAGTTACAGGGGGCTGGGGTCAGTTACAGGGGCCGAGGTCAGTAACAGGGGGCCGGGGTCAGTTACAGGGGGACGGGATCAGTTACTGGGGCCGGGGTCAGTTACAGGGGGCCGGGGTTAGTTACAATGGGGCCAGGATCAATTACACTGGGGCTGGGGTCAGTTACAGGGGCCGGGGTCAGTTACAAAGGACCGGGGCCAGTTACAGGGTGACGGGGTCAGCTACAGGGGCTGGGGTCAGTTACAGGGGCCGGGGTCAGTTACAGAGGATCGGGGCCAGTTACAGGGTGACGGGGTCAGCTCCAGGGGCTGGGGTCAGTTACAGGGGCTGGGGTCAGTTAATGGGAGCCGGGATCATTTACAGGGGGCCGGGGTCAGTAACAGGGGCCGGGATCAGTTACAGGGGGCCGGGATCAGTTACACTGGGCCGGGGTCAGTTACAGGGGCCAGGTGTCAGTTGCAGGGGGCCGGGGTCAGTTAAACTATGGCCGGGTCAGTTACACTGGGGCTGGGTTCAGTTACAGAGGGCCAGGGTCAGTTACAGGAGCCGGGATCAGTTACAGGGGGCCGGGGTCAGTTACAGGGGCCTGGTGTCAGTTGCAGAGGGCCTGCATCAGTTACACTGGGGCCGGGTCAGTTACACTGGGGCTGGGTTCAATTACATGGGCCGGGGTCAGTTACAGGGGCCTGGGTCAGTTACATGAGCCGGGGTCTGTTACAGGGGCCTGGGTCAGTTACATGGGCCAGGGTCAGTTACAGGGGCTGGGGTCAGTTACAGGGGACCGTGGTCAGTTACACTGGGGCCGGGGTCAGTTACAGGGGCCGGGGTCAGTAATTGAGGACCGGGGTCAGTTACAGGGGCCGGGGTCAGTTACAGGGGGCCGGGGTCAGTTACAGGGGGCCGGGGTCAGTTACAAGGGGCCGGGGTCAGTTACAGCATCCGGGGTCAGTTACACTGGGGCCGAGGTCAGTTACACAGGGGCCGGGGTCACTTACAGGGGCTGAGGTACAGGGGCCGGGGTCAGTTACACTGGGTCCGGGGTCAGTTACACTGGGGCCTGGGTCAGTTACAGGGGCCAGGGTCAGTTACACTGGGGCCGGGATCAGTTACTCATGGGCCGGGATCTGTTACAGGGGGTCAGGCACAGTTACAGGGGCCAGTGTCAGTTACAGGGGGCCGGGGTCAGTTACAAGGTGTCGGGGTCAGTTAAAGGGGGCTTGGGTCAGTTACAGGGACCGGGGTCAGTTACAGGGGACCAAGGTCAGTTACAGAGGGCCACGGTCAGTTAGAGGGGGGGCCGGGTCAGTTACAGGGCGTCGGGGTCAGTTACAGGGGGCTGGGGTCAGTTACAGGGGCCGAGGTCAGTAACGGGGGGCCGGGGTCAGTTACAGGGGGACGGGTTCAGTTACAGGGGCCGGGGTCAGTTACAGGGGGCCGGGGTCAGTTACAATGGGGCCAAGATCAATTACATTGGGGCTGGGGTCAGTTACAGGGGCCGGGGTCAGTTACAGAGGACCGGAGTCAGTTACAGGGTGACGGGGTCAGCTACAGGGGCTGGGGTCAGTTACAGGTGCCGGGGTCAGTTAATGGGAGTTGGGGTCATTTACAGGGGGCCGGGGTCAGTTACAGGGGCAGGGATCTGTTACAGGGGGCCGGGATCAGTTACACTGGGGCCGGGGTCAGTTACAGGGGCCTGGTGTCAGTTGCAGGGGGCCGGGGTCAGTTACACTATGGCCAGGTCAGTTACACTTGGGCTGGGTTCAGTTACAGGGGGCCAGGGTCAGTTACAGGGGCCGGGATCTGTTACAGGGGGCCGGGATCAGTTACACTGGGGCCGGGGTCAGTTACAGGGGCCTGGTGTCAGTTGCAGGGGGCCGGGGTCAGTTACACTATGGCCGGGTCAGTTACACTGGGGCTGGGTTCAATTCCATGGGCCGGGGTCAGTTACAGGGGCCTGGGTCAGTTACATGGGCCGGGGCCAGTTACACTGGGGCCGGGGTCAGTTACACTGGGGCCTGGGTCAGTTACAGGGGCCAGGGTCAGTTACACTGGGGCCGGGATCAGTTACTCATGGTCCGGGATCTGTTACAGGGGGTCAGGCACAGTTACAGGGGCCAGTGTCAGTTACAGGGGGCCGGGGTCAGTTACAAGGCGTCGGGGTCAGTTAAAGGGGGCCTGGGTCAGTTACAGGGACCGGAATCTGTTACAGGGGGCGGAGGTCAGTTACAGGGGGCCGGGGTCAGTTAGAGGGGGGGCCAGTTCAGTTACAGGGCATTGGGGTCAGTTACAGGGGGCTGGGGTCAGTTACAGGGGCCGAGGTCAGTAACAGGGGGCCGGGGTCAGTTACAGGGGATGGGGTCAGTTACTGGGGCCGGGGTCAGTTACAGGGGGCCGGGGTCAGTTACAGAGGGCCGGGATCAGTTACACTGGGGCCGGGGTCAGTTACAGGGGCCTGGTGTCAGTTGCAGAGGGCCGGGATCAGTTACACTGTGGCCGGGTCAGTTACACTGGGGCTGGGTTTAATTCCATGGGCCGGGGTCAGTTACAGGGGCCTGGGTCAGTTACATGGGCCGGGGTCTGTTACAGGGCCTGGGTCAGTTACATGGGCCAGGGTCAGTTACAGGGGCTGGGGTCAGTTACAGGGGGCCGTGGTCAGTTACACTGGGGCCGGGGTCAGTTACAAGGGCCGGGGTCAGTTACAGAGGACCGGGGTCAGTTACAGGGGACCGTGGTCAGTTACAGGGGGCCGGGGTCAGTTACAGCGGACCGGGGTCAGTTACACAGGGGCCGGGGTCAGTTACAGCAGCCGGGGTCAGTTACACTGGGGCCGAGGTCAGTTACACAGGGGCCGGGGTCACTTACAGGGGCTGGGGTACAGGGGCCTGGGCCAGTTACACTGGGGCCGGGGTCAGTTACACTGGGGCCTGGGTCAGTTACAGGGGCCAGGGTCAGTTACACTGGGGCCGGGATCAGTTACTCATGGTCTGGGATCTGTTACAGGGGGTCAGGCACAGTTACAGGGGCCAGTGTCAGTTACAGGGGGCCGGGGTCAGTTACAAGGCGTCGGGGTCAGTTAAAGGGGGCTTGGGTCAGTTACAGGGACCGGGGTCAGTTACAGGGGACCGAGGTCAGTTACAGAGGGCCACGGTCAGTTAGAGGGGGGGCCGGGTCAGTTACAGGGCATTGGGGTCAGTTACAGGGGGCTGGGGTCAGTTACAGGGGCCGAGGTCAGTAACAGGGGGCCGGGGTCAGTTACTGGGGCCGGGGAACAGGGGCCGGGGTCAGTTACACTGGGTCCGGGGTCAGTTACACTGGGGCCTGGGTCAGTCACAGGGGCCAGGGTCAGTTACACTGAGGCTGGGATCAGTTACTCATGGGCCGGGATCTGTTACAGGGGGTCAGGTACAGTTACAGGGGCCAGTGTCAGTTACAGGGGGCCTGGGTCAGTTACAGGGACCGGGGTCAGTTACAGGGGGCCGAGGTCAGTTACAGGGGGCTGGGGTCAGTTAGAGTGGGGGCCGGGTCAGTTACAGGGGCCAGGGTCAGTTACACAAGGGCCGGGATCAGTTACTCATGGGCCGGGATCTGTTACAGGGGGTCAGGTACAGTTACAGGGGCCAGTGTCAGTTAAAGGGGGCCTGGGTCAGTTACAGGGACTGGGGTCAGTTACAGGGGGCCGAGGTCAGTTACAGGGAGCCGGGGTCAGTTAGAGGGGGGGCCGGGTCAGTTACAGGGCATCGGGGTCAGTTACAGGGGGCTGGGGTCAGTTACAGGGGCCGAGGTCAGTAACAGGGGGCCGGGGTCAGTTACAGGGGGACGGGATCAGTTACTGGGGCCGGGGTCAGTTACAGGGGGCCGGGGTTAGTTACAATGGGGCCAGGATCAATTACACTGGGGCTGGGGTCAGTTACAGGGGCCGGGGTCAGTTACAAAGGACCGGGGCCAGTTACAGGGTGACGGGGTCAGCTACAGGGGCTGGGGTCAGTTACAGGGGCCGGGGTCAGTTACAGAGGATCGGGGCCAGTTACAGGGTGACGGGGTCAGCTCCAGGGGCTGGGGTCAGTTACAGGGGCTGGGGTCAGTTAATGGGAGCCGGGATCATTTACAGGGGGCCGGGGTCAGTAACAGGGGCCGGGATCAGTTACAGGGGGCCGGGATCAGTTACACTGGGCCGGGGTCAGTTACAGGGGCCAGGTGTCAGTTGCAGGGGGCCGGGGTCAGTTAAACTATGGCCGGGTCAGTTACACTGGGGCTGGGTTCAGTTACAGAGGGCCAGGGTCAGTTACAGGAGCCGGGATCAGTTACAGGGGGCCGGGGTCAGTTACAGGGGCCTGGTGTCAGTTGCAGAGGGCCTGCATCAGTTACACTGGGGCCGGGTCAGTTACACTGGGGCTGGGTTCAATTACATGGGCCGGGGTCAGTTACAGGGGCCTGGGTCAGTTACATGAGCCGGGGTCTGTTACAGGGGCCTGGGTCAGTTACATGGGCCAGGGTCAGTTACAGGGGCTGGGGTCAGTTACAGGGGACCGTGGTCAGTTACACTGGGGCCGGGGTCAGTTACAGGGGCCGGGGTCAGTAATTGAGGACCGGGGTCAGTTACAGGGGCCGGGGTCAGTTACAGGGGGCCGGGGTCAGTTACAGGGGGCCGGGGTCAGTTACAAGGGGCCGGGGTCAGTTACAGCATCCGGGGTCAGTTACACTGGGGCCGAGGTCAGTTACACAGGGGCCGGGGTCACTTACAGGGGCTGAGGTACAGGGGCCGGGGTCAGTTACACTGGGTCCGGGGTCAGTTACACTGGGGCCTGGGTCAGTTACAGGGGCCAGGGTCAGTTACACTGGGGCCGGGATCAGTTACTCATGGGCCGGGATCTGTTACAGGGGGTCAGGCACAGTTACAGGGGCCAGTGTCAGTTACAGGGGGCCGGGGTCAGTTACAAGGTGTCGGGGTCAGTTAAAGGGGGCTTGGGTCAGTTACAGGGACCGGGGTCAGTTACAGGGGACCAAGGTCAGTTACAGAGGGCCACGGTCAGTTAGAGGGGGGGCCGGGTCAGTTACAGGGCGTCGGGGTCAGTTACAGGGGGCTGGGGTCAGTTACAGGGGCCGAGGTCAGTAACGGGGGGCCGGGGTCAGTTACAGGGGGACGGGTTCAGTTACAGGGGCCGGGGTCAGTTACAGGGGGCCGGGGTCAGTTACAATGGGGCCAAGATCAATTACATTGGGGCTGGGGTCAGTTACAGGGGCCGGGGTCAGTTACAGAGGACCGGAGTCAGTTACAGGGTGACGGGGTCAGCTACAGGGGCTGGGGTCAGTTACAGGTGCCGGGGTCAGTTAATGGGAGTTGGGGTCATTTACAGGGGGCCGGGGTCAGTTACAGGGGCAGGGATCTGTTACAGGGGGCCGGGATCAGTTACACTGGGGCCGGGGTCAGTTACAGGGGCCTGGTGTCAGTTGCAGGGGGCCGGGGTCAGTTACACTATGGCCAGGTCAGTTACACTTGGGCTGGGTTCAGTTACAGGGGGCCAGGGTCAGTTACAGGGGCCGGGATCTGTTACAGGGGGCCGGGATCAGTTACACTGGGGCCGGGGTCAGTTACAGGGGCCTGGTGTCAGTTGCAGAGGGCCGGGATCAGTTACACTGTGGCCGGGTCAGTTACACTGGGGCTGGGTTCAGTTACAGGGGGCCGGGGTCAGTTATAGGGGCCAGGGTCAGTTACAGTGGCCAGTGTCAGTTACAGGGGGCCGGGGTCAGTTACAGGGGGTTGGGGTCAGTTACAGGGGGCCGGGTCAGTTATAGGATGCCGGGGTCAGTTACACTGGGGCCGGGGTCAGTTACAGGTGCCTTGGTAAGTTACAGGGGGCTGTGTCAGTTACAGGGAGCCGGGGTCAGTTACAGGGGGCTGGGGTCAGTTTCAGGGGCCGGGTCAGTTACGGGGGCCGGGGTCAGTTACAGGGGGCTGGGGCCAGTTACAGGGAGCTGGGATCAGTTACAGGGGCCGGGATCAGTTACAGGGGGACGGTATTGGGGAGTTTGGGGGGTGTGTCTGGGGGGTTATTGGGGCGTGTGGGGGGGGGGTTCTCTGGGGGGGAATTGGGGAGTGGGGGCTCTCTGGGGGGTATTGGGGAGTGGGGAGTCTCTGGGGGTATTGGGGAGTGGGGGGGCTCTGGGGGGTATTGGGGAGTATTGGGGAGTGCGGGCTCTCTGGGGTTGTATTGAGGAGTGGGGGGTCTCTGTGGGGAGTATTGGGGAGTGGGGGGTCTCTGGGGGGTATTGGGGAGTGGGGGCTCTCTGGGGGAGTATTGGCGAGTGGGGGTCCATGGGGGGTATTGGGGAGTGGGGGGTCTCTGGGGGTATTGGGGACTGGGGGGTCTCTGGGGGAGTATTGAGGAGTGGGGTGTCTCTAGGGAGTATTGGGGTGTGGGGGCTCTCTGGGGGGGTATTGGGGAGTGGGGGCTCTCTGGGGGAGTATTGAGGAGTGGGGGCTCTCTGGGGGAGTATTGGGGAGTGGGGGGTCTCTGGGGAGTATTGGGGAGTGGGGGGTCTCTGGGGAGTATTGGGGAGTGGGGGGTCTCTGGGGAGTATTGGGGAGTGGGGGCTCTCTGGGGGGGTATTGGGGAGTGGGGGCTCTCTGGGGGGGTATTGGGGAGTGGGGGGTCTCTGGGGAGTATTGAGGAGTGGGGGGTCTCTGGGGGGTATTGGGAAGTGGGAGTCTCTGAGGAGTATTGGGGGGTGGGGGCTCTCTGGGGGTATTGTGGAGTGGGGGTCTCTGGGGGGGTATTGGGGAGTGGGCGGTCTCTGGGGGTATTGGGGAGTGGGGGGTCTCTGGGGAGTATTGGGGAGTGGGGGGTCTCTGGGGGGTATTGGGGAGTGGGGTGTCTCTGGGGGGTATTGGGGAGTGGGGTGTCTCTGGGGGAGTATTGGGGAGCGGGGGGTCTCTGGGGAGTATTGGGGAGTGGGGGCTCTCTGGGGAGTATTGGGGAGTGGGGTGTCTCTGGGGGAGTATTGGGAAGTGGGGGGTCTCTGGGGGAGTATTGGGGAGTGGGGGCTCTCTGGGGGTATTGTGGAGGGGGGGGTCTCTGGGGGAGTATTGGGGAGTGGGGTGTCTCTGGGGGGTATTGGGGAGTGGGGTGTCTCTGGGGGGGTATTGGGAAGTGGGGTGTCTCTGGGGGGGTATTGGGGAGTGGGGTGTCTCTGGGGGAGTATTGGGGAGTGGGGGCTCTCTGGGGGTTATTGAGGAGTGGGGTGTCTCTGGGGGGGTATTGGGGAGTGGGGTGTCTCTGGGGGAGTATTGGGGAGTGGGGGCTCTCTGGGGGTTATTGAGGAGTGGGGTGTCTCTGGGGGGTATTGGGGAGTGGGGTGTCTCTACGGGAGTATTGGGGAGTGGGGGGTCTCTGGGGAGTATTGGGGAGTGGGGGGTCTCTGGGGAGTATTGGGGAGTGGGGGCTCTCTGGGGGGTATTGGGGAGTGGGGTGTCTCTGGGGGAGTATTGGGGAGTGGGGGGTCTCTGGGGAGTATTGGGGAGTGGGGGCTCTCTGGCGGGTATTGAGGAGTGGGGTGTCTCTGGGGAGTATTGGGGAGTGGGGTGTCTCTGGGGGAGTATTGGGGAGTGGGAGCTCTCTGGGGGTATTGTGGAGGGGGGGGGTCTCTGGGGGGTATTGGGGAGTGGGGGGTCTCTGAGGAGTATTGGGGAGTGGGGGCTCTCTGGGGGTTATTGAGGAGTGGGGTGTCTCTGGGGGGTATTGGGGAGTGTGAGGGGGGCGTTGTGTGGTACAGGGACGGGTCAGGTGGTGCTCAGTACCCTGTGTGCCCCTCGGCCATGCCCGTATTGAGCACGGAACATGCTGGAGCTGAGCACACAGGCTGTTGTATAACACGAAGTTAGTTTCCACATGTCCGCTGACGACACCCAGCTCGACCCCTCCACCACTTCTCTCGACCCCTCCATGGCCTCTAAATTGTCAGACTGCTTGTCCGACATCCAGTACTGGATGAGCAGAAATGTTCTCCAATTAAATATTGAGAAGACCGAAGCCATTGTCTTTGGTCCCCGCCACAAACTGCGTTCCCTAGACACTGACTCCATCCCTCTCCCTAGCATCAATCTGAGACTGTTCGCAACCTCGGGATCATATTTGACCCTGAAATGAGCTTCCAGCCACATATCCGCAGCATAACTAAAACTGTTATTTCCACCTCCGTAACATTGCCCGCCTCAGCTCTTCTGCTGCACAAACCCTCATTCATGCCTGTTACCTCTCGAACTGACGATTGTAACGCACTCCTGGCCAGCCTCCCAACATCCACCCTCCATCGCTCACCTGTCCTAATATCTCCTTCCGTGGCTCGGTGTCAAATTTTATTTGATAATGCTTCAGTGAAGCACCTTGGGATATTTTACTGCATTAAAGGAGGTATTTAAATACAAGTTGTGTTGACTTAGCTTCCAGTCTGCGCTCCACAAACTGAACTGGTGCTTCTCAATGACACAGTGTCAGCTGTGGCTCAGTGGGCAGTATACTCGCCTCTGGGTCAGAAGGTTGTGAGGTCAAGTCCCACTCCAGGGACTTGAACACAAAAATCTAGGCTGACTCTCCCAGTGCAGTGCTGAGGGAGTGCTGCACTGTCGGAGGTGTCGTCTTTCGGATGAGATGTTAAACCGAGACCCCATCTGCTCCCTCAGGTGGATCTGAAAGATCCCACGGCCACTATTTCGAAGAAGAGCAGGGGAGTTATCCCCGGTGTCCTGGGCCAATATTTATCCCTCAATCAACATCACTAAAACCGATTATCCGTTAATTATCACATTGCAGCTTGTGGGAGCTTGCTGTGCACTAATTGGCGGCCGCGATTCCTACATTACAAGTGACTACACTCCAAAAAGTAATTCATTGGCCGCAAAGCGTTTGGGACATCCGGCGGTTGTGAAAGGTGCTATATAAATGCAAGTCTGTTTTCTCCATATCTCAGGCGTTTGATGAATGGGAATTGTGCACCGGGGAAGGAGGTGTGACCGATGATCCGTGCGACAGTATCCTGGAGCAACAGGGAGCTGAGGATCACGGGAGCCCATTCCAGCAGCATCTACTCCCTGAGCGGGGGACAAGCAACCATCGTTCGGGCTGTTCCACCCCGAGCAGCGAGTCCCTATCGCTGGAGTGGGACTCCTTTGTCGATATTGGAGAGTCAAGGACACACAAGGAGGGTGATGCCTCATATATCTCCACACTGGGTACATCAGCAGCATTGGTGCAGACACTGAGTGGGGAAGAGCTGAGAGAGGACAGTGTGTGTTACAGGGACTGGGGGGTGGGGGCAGTGACCCGTTCTACACACCTCCACCGTTCCATCTCCTCCACCGTTCACATCCGCAGTATGTCCCAAAGCTAATGAAACATTTACCAAGTGCAGTGATTGTTGTAATGTCGGAAATGCGACAACCAATGAGTGCACAGCAATATCCCAGAAACAGCAAAGAGATGAATGATTGCAGAATCTGTTTTCAGTGATGTTAGTTGTGAGACAAATGCTGGCAGAACACTGGGAGGGAGCCCTCAGCAGTGTGTACCAGGTGAATTGCTTCACAGTGCCAGCAGTGGCTCAGTGAGCTGCACTCTCTCTTGTGAGTCAGAATGTTGTGGGTTCAAGTCCCAACCCAGACACTGAGCCCACAATCCAGGCCGACACTCCCTGTGCAGTACTGAGGGAGCACCGCACTGTCGGAGGGGCAGTACTGAGGGAGCACCGCACTGTCGGAGGGGCAGTACTGAGGGAGCACAGCACTGTCGGAGGGGCAGTACTGAGGGAGCACCGCACTGTCGGAGGGGCAGTACTGAGGGAGCTCCGCACTGTCGGAGGGGCAGTACTGAGGGAGTGCCGCACTGTCGGAGGGGCAATACTGAGGGAGCGCCGCACTGTCGGAGGGGCAGTACTGAGGGAGCACCGCACTGTTGGAGGGGCAGTACTGAGGGAGTGCTGCACTGTCGGAGGGGCAGTACTGAGGGAGCGTCGCACTGTCGGAGGGGCAGTACTGAGGGAGCGCCGCACTGTCGGAAGGGCAGTACTGAGAGAGCGCCGCACTGTCAGAGGGGCAGTACTGAGGGAGCGCCGCACTGTCGGAGGGGCAGTACCGAGGGAGCGCCACACTGTAGGAGGTGCAGTACCGAGGGAGCGCCACACTGTCGGAGGGGCAGTACCGAGGGAGCGCCGCACTGTCGGAGGGGCAGTACTGAGGGAGCGCCGCACTGTCGGAGGGGCAGTACTGAGGGAGCGCCGCACTGTCGGAGGGGCAGTACCGAGGGAGCGCCGCACTGTCGGAGGGGCAGTACTGAGGGAGCACCGCACTGTCGGAGGGGCAGTACTGAGGGAGCACCGCACTGTCGGAGGGGCAGTACTGAGGGAGCGCCACACTGTCGGAGGGGCAGTACTGAGGGAGTGCCGCACTGTCGGAGAGGCAGTACTGAGGGAGCGCCGCACTGTCGGAGGGGCAGTACTGAGGGAGCACCGCACTGTCGGAGGGGCAGTACTGAGGGAGCACCGCAATGTCGGAGGGGCAGTACTGAGGGAGCGCCGCACTGTCGGAGGGGCAGTACTGAGGGAGCACCGCACTGTCGGAGGGGCAGTACTGAGGGAGCACTGCACTGTGTGAGGGGCAGTACTGAGGGAGCACCGCACTGTCGGAGGGGCAGTACTGAGGGAGCACCGCACTGTCGGAGGTGGCGACGTTAAATCGAAGCCCCGTCTGCCCTCTCAGGTGGATGTAAAAAGTCCCATTACACTATTTCAAAGAAGATCAGGGGAGTTATCCCCAGTGTCCTGGGGCCAATATTTATCCCTTAATCAACATCAGTAAAACAGATTATCGGGTCATTGTTACATTGCTGTTTGTGGGAGCTTGCTGTGCGCAAATTGGCTGCCGTGTGTTCCACATTACAACAGTGTCTACACTCCAGAAGTATTTCATTGGCTGTAACACGCTTTGGGACGCCCTGAGGCTGTGAAAGGCGCTATATAAATGCAAGTCTTTCTTTTTCTCACACACCCAGAAACCTCAAAAAAACCAACAAGCATTCCTCAAAAAGGGAGAAAGATCGACACCCCCTCCCTCCATCCAACTCCCCTGACCCCCCCCTCCCCCTCCCACCATCCAACTCCCCCGACCCTCACACACACCCCCTCCCTCCATCCAACCACCCGACCCCCACACACACCCCCTCCCTCCATCCAACCCCCCCTCCCCCCTCCCCCATCCAACTCCCCCGACCCCCACACACACACCCTCCCCCCATCCAACCCCCCCGACCCCCTCACACACTCCATCCCCCCCATCCAACTCTCCTTCACACACACACTGTACCCCATCCAACTCCCTACCCCCTCACACACACACACACACTGTACCCCATCTAACTCCCCACCCCCTCACACACACTGTACCCCATCCAACTCCCCACCCCCTCACACACACTGAACCCCATCCAACTCCCCACCCCCTCACACACACTGAACCCATCCAACTCCCCACCCCCTCACACTCACTGTACCCCATCCAACTCCCTGTCCCCTCACACACACTGTCCCCCATTCAACTCCCCATCCCCTCACACACTGAACCCATCCAACTCGTCAGGTGGGTGGGTGGTGTTGTGGAGATGAGGAGATGGGTGGGTTGGTGCAGTTAGGGTTTATAGATGGGTGGGAGGGTGGTTGTGTGTCTGAGTTTGGGTAATGGGGGGTGGGGTGGTGGGTGGGGATTATAGTGGGTGGGGTTGGGATTATGGGGAGGTGCCTGAGTGGGTGGGTAGGGTTGGGGGTTATGGGTAGGGTTGGGGGTTATGGGTGGGGTTGGGGGGTTATGGGTGGGGTTGGGGGTTATGGGTCGGGTTGGGGGTTATGGGTGGGGTTGGGGGTTATGGGTGGGGTTGGGGGTTATGGGTGGGGTTGGGGGGTTATGGGTGGGGTTGGGGGGTTATGGGTGGGGTTGGAGGTTATGGGTCGGGTTGGGGGTTATGGGTAGGGTTGGGGGTTATGAGGAGGTGAGTGGGTGGGTGGGTGGGATTGGGGGTTATGGAAACATAGAAAATAGGTGCAGGAGTAGGCCATTTGGCCCTTCGAGCCTGCACCACCATTCAATAAGATCATGGCTGATCAGTCTCGCAATACTCCTTTCCTGCTTTCTCTCCATACCCCTTGATCCCTTTAGCCATAAGGGCCATATCTAACTCCCTGACGAATATATCCAGTGAACTGGCATCAACAACTCTCTGCGGCAGGGAATTCCACAGGTTAACAACTCTCTGAGTGAAGAAGTTTCTCCTCATCTCAGTCCTAAATGGCCTACCCCTTATCCTAAGACTGTGTCCCCTGGTTCTGGACTTTCCCAACATTGGGAACATTCTTCCTGCATCTAGCCTGTCCAATCCCGTCAGAATCTTATACGTTTCTATGAGATCCCATCTCATTCTTCTAAACTCCAGTGAATAAAGGCCCAGTTGATCCAGTCTCTCCTCATATGTCAATCCAGCCATCCCTGGAATTAGTCTGGTGAACCTTTGCTACACTCCCTCAATAGCAATAATGTCCTTCCTCAGATTAGGAAACCAAAACTGAACACAACATTCCAGGTGAGGCCTCACCAAGGCTCTGTACAACTGCAGTAAGACCTCCCTGATCCTATACTCAAATCCTCTCGCTATGAAGGCCAACATACCATTTGCCTTCTTCACCGCCTGCTATACCTGCATGCCAACTTTCAATGACTGATGAACCATGACACCCAGGTCTCGTTGTACCTCCCCTTTTCCTAATCTGCCGCCATTCAGATAATATTCTGTCTTCGTGTTTTTGCCACCAAAGTAGATAACCTCACATTTATCCACATTATGCTGCATCTGTCATGCATTTGCCCACTCACCTAACCTGTCCAAATCACCCTGCAGCCTCTTAGCATCCTCCTCACAGCTCACACCGCCACCCAGTTTAGTGTCATCTGCAAACTTGGAGATATTACATTCAATTCCTTCATCCAAATCATTGATGTATATTGTAAAGAGCTGGGGTCCCAGCACTGAGCCCTGCGGTACCCCACTAGTCACTGCCTGCCATTCTGAAATGGACCCGTTTATTCCGACTCTCTGCTTCCTGTCTGCCAACCAGTTCTCTATCCACGTCAGTACATTACCCCCAACACCATGCGCTTTGATTTTGCACACCAATCTCTTGTGTGGGGCCTTGTCAAAAGCCTTTTGAAAGTCCAAATACACCACAACCACTGGTTTTCCCTTGTCCACTCTGCTAGTTACATCCTCAAAAAATTCCAGAAGATTTGTCAAGCGTGATTTCCCTTTCATAAATCCATGCTGACTTGGACCGATCCTGTCGCTGCTTTCCAAATGCGTTATTATTTCATCCTTAATGATTGATTCCAACATTTTCCCCACTACTGATGTCAGGCTAACCGGTCTATAATTACTCGTTTTCTCTCTCCCTCCTTTTTTTAAAAGTGGTGTTACATTAGCTACCCTCCAGTCCATGGGAACTGATCCAGAATCGATAGACTGTTGGAAAATGATCACCAATGCATCCACTAATTCTAGGGCCACTTCCTTAAGTGCTCTGGGATGCAGACTATCAGGCCCCAGGGATTTATCGGCCTTCAATCCCATCAATTTCCCTAACACAATTTCCTATCTAATAAGGATATCCTTCAGTTCCTCCTTCTCACTAGACCCCTAGTACATCCGGAAGGTTATTTGTGTCTTCCTTCATGAAGACAGAACCAAAGTATTTATTCAACTGGTCTGCCATTTCTTTGTTCCCAATTATGCATTCACCTGAATCTGACTGCAAGGGACCTACGTTTGTCTTCACTAATCTTTTTCTCTTCACATATCTATAGAAGCTTTTGCAGTCAGTTTTTATGTTCCTGGCAAGCTTCCTCTCATACTCTATTTTCCCCTCCTAATTAAACCCT
>NC_092002.1:24122900-24173083 GCF_044704955.1 Pristiophorus japonicus
TGTGTGTGAATGTGTGTGTGCGAGTATGTGTGAGTGTGTGTGTGTGAGTATGTGAGAGGGAGTGTATGTGAGAGGGAGTGTATGTGTGAGTGTGTGTGCACATGTGTGGGTGTGTGCATGTGTGTGTGTGTGTGAATGTGTGTGAGTGTGTGTGTGAGAGAGTGTGCAAGTGTGTGCGTGCGTGTGTGAGTGTGTGAGAGAGAGTGTATGGGTGTGTGTGTGTGTGAGTGTGTGCGAGTGTGTGTGTGTGCGTGTGTGTCTGTGAGTTTGTGTGTGTGCGAGTGTGTGTGTGAGTGTGAGTGTGTGTGTGTGCGAGCATGTCTGTGTGTGCGAGTGGGTGTGTGTGTATATGATTGTGTGTGTGTGTTTGAGTGAATGTGTTTCTGTGAGTGTGAGAGTGTGTGTGAGTGTGAGTGAGTGTGCGAGTGAGAGTGTGTGTATGAGTGTGTGTGTGTGTGAGTGTGCGAGTGTGTGCGTGTGTGTGTGTGAGAATATGTGTGAGTGAGTGTGTGTGAGTGTGTGTGAGAGAGTGTGTGTGAGTGTGTGAGAGAGAGTGTATGTGTGTGTGTGTGTGAGTGTGTGCGAGTGTGTGTGTGTGCGTGTGTGTCTGTGAGTCTGTGGATGTGCGAGTGTGTGTGTGAGTGTGAGTGTGTGTGTGTGTGCGAGCATGTCTGTGTGTGCGAGTGGGTGTGTGTGTATATGATTGTGTGTGTGTGTTTGAGTGAATGTGTTTCTGTGAGTGTGAGAGTGTGTGTGAGTGTGAGTGAGTGTGCGAGTGAGAGTGTGTGTATGAGTGTGTGTGTGTGTGAGTGTGCGAGTGTGTGCGTGTGTGTGTGAGAATATGTGTGAGTGAGTGTGTGTGAGTGTGTGTGAGAGAGTGTGTGTGAGTGTGTGTGTCAGCGAGTGTGTGAATGTGTGTGTGTGTGAGTGAGTGTGTGAATGAGTGTGCGAATGTGTGTGTGTGTGCGAGTGTGTGTGTGAGTGTGTGTGTGCGAGTGTGTGTGTGCATGTGTGTGTGAGTGTGTGTGTGCGTGTGTGTGTGAGTGTGTGAGTGAATGTGTGTCTGTGAGTGTGAGAGTGTGTGAGTGTGTGTGTGTGTGTGTGTGAGTGTGAGTGTATTTGTGTAAGTGTGTGTGTGAGTGTGTGAGAGGGAGTGTGTGTGTGAGTGTGTGTGCACATGTGTGGGTGTGTGCATGTGTGTGTGTGTGTGAATGTGTGTGTGAGTGTGTGTGTGTGTGAGAGAGTGTGTGAGTGTGTGTGAGTGAGTGTTTGTGTGTGAATGTGTGTGCGAGTATGTGTGAGTGTGTGTGTGTGAGTATGTGAGAGGGAGTGTATGTGTGAGTGTGTGTGCACATGTGTGGGTGTGTGCATGTGTGTGTGTGTGTGTGAATGTGTGTGTGTGAGTGTGTGTGTGAGAGAGTGTGTGAGTGTGAGTGTGTGAGTGTGTGTGAGTGTGTGTGAGTGAGTGTGTGTGTGAGTGAGTGTGCGAGTATGCATGTGCGTGAGTGAGTGTGTAAATATGCGAGTGTGTGTGTGTGTATGTGATTGTGTGTGTGTGTTTGAGTGAATGTGTTTCTGTGAGTGTGAGAGTGTGTGAGTGTGAGTGAGTGTGCGAGTGAGAGTGTGTGTATGAGTGTGTGTGTGTGTGAGTGTGCGAGTGTGTGCGTGTGTAAGTGAGTGTGTGTGTGTGAGAATATGTGTGAGTGAGTGTGTGTGAGTGTGTGTGAGAGTGTGTGTGAGGGTGTGTGTCAGTGAGTGTGCGAATGTGTGTGTGTGGGAGTGAGTGTGTGAGTCTGTGTGCGAGTGTGTGTGTGTGTGCAAGTGTGTGTGTGAGTGAGTGTACGAGTATGCATGTGTGTGAGTGAGTGTGTAAGTATGCGAGTGTGTGTGTGTGAGTGTGCGAGTGCAAGTGTGTGTGTGAGTGTGCGAGTGTGTGTGTGAATGAGTGTGCGAATGTGTGCATGTGTGAGTAAGTGTTTGTGTGAGTGAGTGTGTGTGAGTGTGTGTGAGAGAGTGTGTGTGAGTGTGTGTGTCAGTGAGTGTGCGAGTGTGTGTTTGTGAGTGAGTGTGTGTGAGTGAGTGTGTGTGAGTGAGTGTGCGAGTGTGTTTGTGAGCATGTGTGTGCATGTGTGTGTGTGCGCGTGTGTGTGCGAGCATGTGTGTGTGTGCGAGTGTGTGTGTGATTGTGTGTGTGTGTGAGTATTTGTGAGTGAGTGTGTGTGAGTGTGCGTGCATGTGAGATTGTGTGAGTGATTGTGTTTGAGTGTGTGTGAGTGTGAGTGTGTGTGTGTGTGAGTGTGTGTGTGTGAGTGCGTTTGGTGTGTGGGTATGTGTGTGTGTGTGAGTGAGTGTGCGAGTATGTATGTGTGTGAGTGAGTGTGTGTGAGTAAGTGTGCGAGTGTGTGTGTGAGTGAGTGTGTGTGTGAGTGAGTGTGCGAGTGTGTGTGTGATAGAGTGTGTGACTGTGTGCGTGAGTGTGTGTATGAGTGTGAATGTGTGTGTGTCAGTGAATATGTGTGAGTGAGTGTGTGTATGTGTGTCAGTGAGTGTGCGAGTGCGTGTGTGTGTGAGTGAGTGAGTGTGTGTGTGAGTGCGTTTGCATGTGCTTGTGTGTGTGTGTGTGAATGAGTGTGCGAGTATGTATGTGTGTGAGTGAGTGTGTGTGAGTATGTGTGTGTGAGTGAGTGTGCAAGTGAGTGTGTGTGTATGAGTGTGTGTGTGAGTGTGCGAGTGTGTGCGTGCGTGTGTGAGCGTGTGTGAGAGAGTGTACGGGTGTGTGTGTGTGTGAGTGTGTGCGTGTGTGTGCGAGTGTGTCTGTGAGTGTGTGTGTGTGCGAGTGTGTGTGTGCGTGTGCGTGTGAGTGTGTGTGTGCGAGTGTGTGTGTGTGCGTGTGTTTGTGTAGGCGAGCATGCGTGTGTGTGTGATTGTGTGTGTGAGTGTGTGTGTGAGTGTGTGTGTGCGAGTATGTGTGTGTGTGTGAGTGTGTGTGTGTGTGAGTGTGTGTGAGTGAGTGTGTGTGTGTGAGTGTGTGTGAGTGAGTGTGTGTGTGTGAGTGAGTGAGTGTGTATGTGAGTGTGTGTGAGCGTGTGTGTGTGTGTGTGTGAATGTGTGTGTGAGTGCATTTGCGTGTGTGTGTCTGTGTGTGTGTGAGTGAGTATGTGTGAGAGTGTGTGTGGGTGTGTGCGTGTGTGTGTGTGAGTGAGTGTGTGCGTGAGTGTGTGTGTGTGCGAGTGTGTGTCTGAGTGCGTGTGCGCGAATGTGGGTGTGTGCATGTGAGTGTGTGTGCGTGCGAGTGTGTGTGTGTGCGTGTGTGCGTGTGCGAGCATGCGTATGTGTTTGTGTGATTGTGTGTGTGTGAGTGTGTGTCTGTGTGAGTGAATGTATGTCTGTGAGTGTTAGAGTGTGTGAGTGTGTGAGTGTGAGTGTGTGTGTGTGTGATCGTGAGTGTGCTTGTGTGAGAGAGTGTGTGTGTGTGAGTGTGTGTGCACTTGTGTGAGTGTGTGCATGTGTGTGTGTGTGAATGTGTGTGTGTGTGTGTGTGTGAGTGTGTGAGTGTGTGTCTGTGCGGTTGAGTGTGTGTGTGTGAGTTTGTCTGTGTGTGTCAGTGTGTGAGTGTGTGAAAGTGTGTGTGTGTGTGTGTCAGTGTGTGAGTGTGTGTCTGTGCGGTTGAGTGTGCGTGTGTGAGTTTGTCTGTGTGTGTCAGTGTGTGAGTGTGTGTCTGTGCAGTTGAGTGTGTGTGTGTGTGAGTGTGTGTGTGTGAGTGTCTGTGTGTGTCAGTGTGTGAGTGTGTGTCTGTGCGGTTGAGTGTGTGTGTGTGAGTGTGTGTGTGTCAGTGTGTGAGTGTGTGTCTGTGCGGTTGAGTGTGTGTGTGTGTGTGAGTGTGTGTGTGTCAGTGTGTGAGTGTGTGTCTGTGCGGTTGAGTGTGTGTGTGTGAGTGCTGTTCACTGTGGTCACTCTGTTTGTCGTTGTCCCTAGGTGGATGTGGGCTGTCAGTGTGATTCTGAGGTCTGCGCGGTGTGGGGTGAGCGAGGCCCTGTGTGTGACACTCAGGTGCAATCAACAGGCGACAGACTCCCCCGGGGTAAGTATTTGTTATTGTGTTGGAGGGGATTGGGGGGAGTGGCTGGGGGAGGGGTGTTTGCCCTATGGGTCTCTATGTTGTATTATCACCAAATGTGGATGAGAGGGAGAGAGCAGGGTCAGAGGGAGAGGGCAGGGTCAGAAGGAGAGGGCATGGGTCAGAAGGAGAGGGCATGGGTCAAACGGAGAGGGCAGGGGTCACAGAGAGAGAGCAGGGTCAGAAGGAGAGCGCAGGGGTCACAGGGAGAGGGCAGGGTCAGAGGGATAGTGCAAGGGTCACAGAGAGAGGGCAGGGGTCACAGGGAGAGGGCAGGGTCAGAAGGAGAGGGCAGGGGTCACAGGGAGAGGGCAGGGTCAGAGGGATAAGGCAAGGGTCACAGGGAGAGGGCAGGGGTCACAGGGAGAGAGCAGGGTCAGAAGGAGAGGGCAAGGGTCACAGGGAGAGGGCAGGGGTCATAAGGAGAGGGCAGGGGTCACAGGGAGAGGACGGGGTCACAGGGAGTGGGCAGGGGTCACAGAGAGAGGGCAGGGGTCACAGGGAGAGGGCAGAGGTCACAGGGAAAGGGCAGGTTCAGAGGAATAGGGCAGGGGTCATAGGGAGAGAACAGGGACAGAGGGATAGGGCAGGGGTCACAGGGAGAGGGCAGGGTCACAGGGAAAGGGATAGATTCAGAGGGATAGGGCAGGGGTCACAGGGAGAGAGCAGGGTCAGAGGGATAAGGCAGGGGTCAGAGGGAGAGGGCAGGGTCACAGGGAGAGGGCAGGGGTCACACGGAAAGGTTGGGGGTGGCAGAGAGAGGGTGGGGGTCACAGAGAGAGGGCAGGGTTCACAGGGAGAGGTTGAGGGTCACAGAGAGAGATTGGGGGTCACAGGGAGAGGGCAGAGGTCACAGGGAGAATTTGCAGGAGGGTGGGTTACGGGGTGAAGCCCAGTCTTGTGGCAAACCCACCTGTGAATGCCCGGAGTAAGTCTCCCTCTCAGAGACCTGATCATGGAACAATAGGGCATAGGAGGTGGCCATTTGGCCCATCGTACCTGTGTCGGCTCTGTGACAGAGCGATCCCATCAGTCACACTCTCCCTCGCTCTTTCCCCACAGCCCTGCAAATATTCACCCTTAGAAGTATTTATCCAATTCCATTTTGAAAGTTCCTGTTGTATCCGCCCTTTCAGGCAGCGTGTTCCCGATCCCGAACTCGCTGCTCAGGTCCGTTTGTCAATTCGTGTCCTCCGGTTACCGACCCTCCTGCCACTGGAAACAGCTTCTCGTTGTTTACTGAAACAAAATGTTTCTAAAGGACCTTGCCGAAGGTTGCAGCCCAGTGATGTCCTGCACCTCTCACAATTCTCTGCAGTGAGTGACCATTTCGAGACCCCCTGGGAATAATGATGCAAACGAGCTTTGATTGGAGAATAATGTGGCAACAAGAGCGGGTCAGAGGCTGGGTATTCTGTGCGAGTGTCTCACCTCCTGACTCCCCAAAGCCTTTCCACCATCTACACGACACAAGTCAGGAGTGTGATGGAATACTCTCCACTTGCCTGGATGAGTTGCAGCTCCAACAACACTCGAGAAACTCGACACCATCCAGGACAAAGCAGCCGCTTGATCGACACGTTACCCACCACCTTCAAACACTCACTCCCTCCACCACCGGCACACCGTGGCTGCAGTGTGTACCATCTACACGATGCACTGCAGCAACTCGCCAAGGCTTCTTCTCCCAAGGCCACGACCTCTACCACCGAGAAGGACAAGTGCAACAGGCGCATGGGAACACCATCACCTCCACGTTCCCCTCCCAGTCACACACCATCCTGACTTGGAAATATATCGGCCGTTCCTTCATCGTCGCTGGGTCACAATCCTGGAACTCCCTCCCTAACAGCAGTGTGGGAGCACCTTCACCACACGGACTGCAGCGGTTCAAGGTGACGGCTCACCACCACCTTCTCAAGGGGCAATTAGGGGTAAGGGCAATAAATGTCGGCCTGGCCAGCGATGCTCATATCTCGGGAATTTAAAAAAAACGGAATTGGGTGCACTGAGCACGTGGGCTTTAGACGGGGCTTGTAGAAGAGTGAGCCAATTGCAGCAGATAACACCAATAGATGTAAATCTCACCCGATCTTTATCTCCAGGTGTTGCGGGTGATGAACAGACAATGGTTGAGAAACTGAGCAGGAACAACGCTGTCTGCTGGCCGTGGCAACACCGAGACCGCGAGGCACCGCGAGCCGCGATACCACCACACCACCCCCACAGACAAACACCTCGATGGTACAGTCCATGCCCCGGGCAATGCGCCACACACACGGGCCAATGGCTGCAGCTGTTGGAGGTGAGTGAACGGATCACGCTCCATTCACCATCCAACTTCCACCACACACAGATACAATGTCATCACCTCTCCATTTCTCCCACACACACTGACTCTCACTGGGGTACAGTCCCACACACACTGACTCTCACTGGGGTAAGGGTCCCACACACACTGACTCTCACTGGGGTACTGTCCCACACACACTGACTCTCACTGGGGTACAGTCCCACACACACTGACTCTCACTGGGATAAGTCTCACACACACTGACTCTCACTGGGGTAAGGGTCCCACACACACTGACTCTCACTGGGGTACTGTCCCACACACACTGACTCTCACTGGGGTACGGGTCCCACACACACTGACTCTCACTGAGGTACAGTCCCACACACACTGACTCTCACTGGGGTACTGTCCCACACACACTGACTCTCACTGGGGTACGGGTCCCACACACACTGACTCTCACTGAGGTACAGTCCCATACACACTGACTCTCACTGGGGTACAGTCCCACACACACTGACTCTCACTGGGGTACAGTCCCTCACACACTGACTCTCACTGGGGTACAGGTCCCACACACACTGACTCTCACTGGGGTACAGGTCCCACACACACTGACTCTCACTGGGGTACAGTTCCACACACACTGACTCTCACTGCGGTACAGGTCCCACACACACTGACTCTCACTGGGGTACAGTCCCACACACACTGACTCTCACTGGGATACAGTCCCACACACACAGACTCTCACTGGGGTACAGGTCCCACACACACTGACTCTCACTGGGGTACAGGTCCCACACACACTGACTCTCACTGGGGTACAGTCCCACACACACTGACTCTCACTGGGATACAGTCCCACACACACAGACTCTCACTGGGGTACAGGTCCCACACACACTGACTCTCACTGGGGTACGGGTCCCACACACACTGACTCTCACTGGGGTACAGGTCCCACACACACTGACTCTCACTGGGGTACAGGTCCAACACACACTGACTCTCACTGGGGTACAGTCCCACACACACTGACTCTCACTGGGATACAGTCCCACACACACAGACTCTCACTGGGGTACAGGTCCCACACACACTGACTCTCACTAGGGTACGGGTCCCACACACACTGACTCTCACTGGGGTACAGGTCCCACACACACTGACTCTCACTGGGGTACAGTCCCACACACACTGACTCTCACTGGGATACAGTCCCACACACACTGACTCTCACTGGGGTACAGTCCCACACACACTGACTCTCACTGGGGTACAGTCCCACACACACTGACTCTCACTGGGGTACAGTCCCACACACACTGACTCTCACTGGGGTACAGTTCAACACACACTGACTCTCACTGGGGTACGGGTCCCACACACACTGACTCTCACTGGTGTACAGTCCCACACACACTGACTCTCACTGGGGTACAGTCCCACACACACTGACTCTCACTGGGGTACAGGTCCCACACACACTGACTCTCACTGGGGTACGGGTCCCACACACACTGACTCTCACTGGGGTACGGGTCCTACACACACTGACTCTCACTGGGATACAGTCCCACACACACTGACTCTCACTGGGGTACGGGTCACACACACACTGACTCTCACTGGGGTACACTACCCACACACACTGACTCACTCGGGTACAGTCCCACACACACACTGACTCTCACTGGGGTACGGGTCCCACACACACTGACTCTCACTGGGGTACACTACCCACACACACTGACTCACTCGGGTACAGTCCCACACACACTGACTCTCACTGGGGTACAGTCCCACACACACTGACCCTCACTGGGGTACGGGTCCCACACACACTGACTCTCACTCCTCCTCCCCGATTGCAATGTCTGCATCGCCCCTCTCTTTTGTGAAGACAGATGCGAAGTATTCATTCACTGTTGCGGGGAGGGAGAGTGCGAGTGTTGCGGGGAGAGAAAGAGTGTTGCAGCGAGAGAAGTGAGAGAGAGAGTGTTGCAGGAAGAGAGATAGCATTGCGGGGAGAGAGAGCGAGTGTTGCAGGGAGAGAGAGAGGGAGAGAGCGTGTTGCAGGGAGGGAGAAAGAGAGTGTTCCAGGGAGAGAGAGAGAGTATTGCGGGGAGAGAGAGAGAGTGTGTTGCGGGGAGAGAGAGAAAGTATTGCAGGGAGAGAGAGAGGGAGAGAGCGTGTTGCGGGGAGAGAGAGAGCGAGCGTTACAGGGAGAGAGAGAGTGTTGCAGGGAGAGAAGAGAGAGAGTGCATTGTGGGGAGAGAGAGCGAGTGTTGCGGGGAGAGAGCGAGTGAAAGTGTTGCGGAGAGAGAGAGAGAGTGTTGCAGGGAGAGGAGAGAGAGAGAGCGTGTTGCGGGTGTGATGTATGTAGCACACAAATCACTGACACCACACGGTCTGGTGTAGTAACTGCTGTGACCTCGGTCCTTTATTGTGTAACTCCAGAGTGCCCCTCAGGTGTGGTGGGCAGCCTTTTATACTCTGTCTCGCAGGTACTTTCGGGTCTCCCACCACAGTGCCCCTTGTGGCGCACCATTGTAACTACACATTTAATGTACCTGGACAAAACATAACATCTCACTCCCCCTCTCGTTCCAAAAGCCATTGCCGGTGACCTCGGCCTTGTTGTCCTGGTTGGTTTGTGAGTCCGTGACCAGCCATTGCCCTCTTCCCCCCCATGTGGCGATTATGCTTGTGATCAGCTGCTGCTTGTCCTTACATGGGTGATACAAGTACAAAACATAATCTCCCGTAGAAAGCAGGTACACATAGACAGTACATTTGTATAATACATAGAGATGCGTTGAAGAGTTGTATCAAAAGGTTGCAGGTACACTGAACAGTTATTAAATCCCAGCTCCACTGGGTGAGGTATGGTGGCGGTATACTGCCCCTTATTGCCCGAGGTAGTGGGCTGCACTGAGACAGGGTATCGCAACTGGTGCGTTGCCTCTGTTCTCAGAAAATAGTCGCCTTAGCCGCTTGTCTGCAGCCCCTGAACAATTGCATAAATCACATAAAATCAGAAATCACATTACCCCATTAGTCATGTTAGTCACAGATCCATTAACCCTTTTCACTGTGCATTGTGATATTAACTCTTTTCACCAATCATATCAATAATTTTAATCACAGTAATCATTTTAGCATCAAAATATTAACTCTTGTCAGAAATCACATCATCATACAAATCCAGTAATCATTTTGACTCACTCTTGCCCTTACAAAAGTCTCTTTGTGGGGACCGCCAATGGTGTAAGGCCCCTTTAAGACTCCAGGGTACATTTCCCTTTTAAGACGCCATTTTCTTTTTCCCACGAGGTTTCTACTGGGCGCCGCCATTGTAGGTGCTCAGCTGGTGCCTGCCTCTCTCTGCAGAACTCTGCTGCCACGAGGCTTGCCGCCATCTTGAACTCGCAGTGCTGCTGCCTGCTCTCCCTCTCCCTCTCTCGCGAGAGCCGCCACACTCTGAACACACCCGGGGGCGGCAATGCACCGGCCCCCCGCACCACCGCATCCTCCGGAGCACCCCACACAGCTGACCTTTTAGCCCGGGAGCCCCCCCCCCCGACACATACACGTCCTCCGGAGCCAACCTCCTCACTGCCACAGCCAATCCGGGACGAGCCCCGCTCCTCGGAGCACCGGTCCTCGCCACATCGCCGAGCGAGTCCCGCTCCCGGAACTGCCGATTCACCGCTCCTCCCGCGGCAAGCCCCGCGAACGGCCGCCTCTGCCTGCGGGCCGACAGTGTCTGCTGGAGCAGCCCGGCGAAGCCCTTCTCTCTCCTCCAGCTCGCTCGGCGCTGCTGCTGGTCCCAGCGCCTCTTTCTCACTCTCAGACTCTGCAGGGGAGAGTCAATGGTCACCGCCGCTCTGACCAACCCCACACACACGCTTCCTTCGCTGCCATCCCATCCCAAGGTGGAGGCCTGCTCTGCCTGTGAACACGGGGGACAGCGGTCTGTGGAGGAATGAAATCTTCCCAGCTCCCACCGACCTTCCCCATCCACCTCCTGCCGGGGAGCGTCGGCCCATCGCCTGCGATGACCCATAAAGGTAAACCGTGCGTCTCGCCCCCGTGAGATACCTGCACATCCGCTCTGAACAGGTATCAGTTCCCTGGTGTAGTACACAGCTTCACCGTGACCGGGACCAGCTCGGGTCGTGCAGCCGGGTTACCCCACAGTTTATCAAAAGTTTCCTGACTCATCAGCGACGGACCCGACCCCGTGTCCACTGCCATACTCACTGGGACTCCGTTAATCTTGACTTCCATAATCACTGGGGGCGAATCGTCAGTACACGTATACAGTCCAAACGCATCATCTTCTTCAACCTGGGGCTGGGAGGCCCATCGAGCCAAACCGCAATGCTCCTCGCTGGACAGGAGATCATCCCCCATCTCCTCAGCCACACGGTGAGTCAGGTTTCTTTTGCACATACGCTGGAGGTGGCCTTTAATGTGGCAGGTATTGCACGTGTACTCCGCAAACCTGCACCGGTGAGCCCCATCGCTTACTCCGCAGCACCAGCATGGTGCTACTCGATTAGCCCCCTCAGCGGACTCTGAGTTCCCAGACCCCGAGGTCCGTGCTCTCTGCCCTAGGCAGAGCCACGTTCTGCAGTTTTTCCCATGGTGGGCGCTATCCTGTGGACAGTGCCGACCGGGTTCGAGACTGTGTGTATCATCTGCTTGGTGCTGCAAGTCGAGGTCACAAATGCCCTGCTGATGGTGATGGCTTGCTTCAGGGTGACTGTAGGTTCCGTGGATAGCAGCCTGTGGAGGAGACCCTCATGGTCAATCCCCATAACAAAAACGTCCCGCAACGCCTCGTCAAGGTGTGTGTCAAAACCGCACAGCGCCGCGAGTCTCCTGAGGTCCGCAGCATATTTGGTGATATCCTGGCCCAAGTGATGGTAGAATTTGTGCCGGGCCGTGAGGATACTCTCCTTCGGTTTCAGTTGGTCACGAATGAGTTCAATCAGCTGCTCGTATGACTTGTCCCTGGCGCTCGCGGGTGCCAGCAAATCCCTGACGAGACGGTAAACCTCATCGCCACAACTGGATATCGCCCTACGCTTCTCTCTCAGTGCGTCCGTGTTCCCTGTCAGGTCGTTTGCTATAAAATAGTACTCGAGCCTTTCCGTAAAGGCCTCACAGTCATTACCCTCTGTGACATCCTTTAGCGTGCCCAAAGTTGCCATGGTTGCGTGAAGAGCTCGTCCCTGTCCTCATCACCAATCTGTGATGTATGTAGCACTCAAATCACCAACTCCACACGGTCTGGTGTAGTAACTGCTGTGACCTCGGTCCTTTATTGTGTAACTCCAGAGTGCCCCTCAGGTGTGGTGGGCAGCCTTTTATACTCTGTCTCACAGGTACTTTCGGGTCTCCCACCACAGCGCTCTCTGTGGTGCACCATTGTAACTATACATTTAATGTACATGGACAATACATAACAGCGGGGAGAGAGAGAGAGTAAGTGTTGCAGGGCGAGAGAGAGTGTTGCAGGGAGAGAGAGAGTGTTGCAGGGAGAGAGTGAGTGTTGCGGGGAGAGAGAGAGTGTTGCGGGGAGAGAGAGAGTGTTGCAGGGAGAGAGTGAGTGTTGCGGGGAGAGAGAGAGTGTTGCGGGGAGAGAGAGAGTGTTGCGGGGAGAGAGCGAGTGTTGCGGGGAAAGAGAGAGTGTTGCGGGGAGAGAGTGAGTGTTGCGGGGAGAGAGAGAGTGTTGCAGGGAGAGAGAGAGTGTTGCAGGGAGAGAGTGAGTGTTGCGGGGAGAGAGAGTGTTGCAGGGCGAGAAGAGAGAGTGTTGTGGGGAGATAGGCAGCGAGAGTGTTGCGGAGAGAAAGAGAGGGAGAGTGCTGCGGGGAGAGAGAGAGAGAGAGAGGGAGAGTGTTGCGGGGAGAGAGAGAGAGTGTGTTGCGGGGAGAGAGAGAGAGAGAGAGTTGCGGGGAGAGAGAGAGAGGGAGAGTGTTGTGGGGAGAGAGAGAGAGAGGGAGAGTGTTGCGGGGAGAGAGAGAGAGAGGGGGAGAGTGTTGCGGGGAGGGAGAGAGAGAGAGTGTTGCTGGGAGGGGGCAGGACATGTGTAGGATTCTGACTGATGTTTTCTGGGATTTGTTTACTCTCCGTCACTGTTTAATTTTTCCAAACAGCCAAAAGGGAAGCTGAGAGTGAGAGCAGCGTCGCCAGTGGGAGTGCATGCAGGAGATGACAGGCGGTGAGTAGAGGTATTAACATCTTACCGCACAGGAGGAGGCCATTCTGGCCATCGTGCTGTGCAGACTGGCTCAAATAGCTCTCCAATCAGCCCCATGTCCCCACTCCTATCGCCCTTGCCCCATGACCCTGCGTGTTATCGCCCTTGCCCCGTGACCCTGCGTTATCGCCCTTACCCCATGACCCTGCGTGTTAGCCCTCTTGCCCCATGACCCTGCGTGTTATCGCCCTTACCCCATGACCCTGCGTGTTATCGCCCTTGCCCCATGACCCTGCGTGTTATCGCCCTTGCCCCATGACCCTGCATGTTATCGCCCTTGCCCCATGACCCTGCGTGTTATCGCTCTTACCCCATGACCCTGCGTGTTATCGCCCTTGCCCCATGACCCTGCGTGTTATCGCCCTTGCCCCATGACCCTGCGTGTTATCGCCCTTACCCCATGACCCTGCGTGTTATCGCTCTTGCCCCATGACCCTGCGTGTTATCGCCCTTGCCCCATGAACCTGCGTGTTATCGCCCTTACCCCATGACCCTGCGTGTTATCGCCCTTGCCCCATGACCCTGCGTGTTATCGCCCTTACCCCATGACCCTGCGTGTTATAGCCCTTGCCCCATGACCCTGCGTGTTATCGCCCTTGCCCCATGACCCTGCGTGTTATCGCTCTTGTCCCATGACCCTGCGTGTTATCGCCCTTACCCCATGACCCTGCGTGTTATCGCCCTTGCCCCATGACCCTGCATATTATTGCAGTCAGTCAGTAACAAACTAGAAAAGTCGACTAAAAACACGGTCCGGAAATTCCTCGTGATCTCTCGTTGGGTCTCCCGGGAAACACTAGAGACCTCCATTGCTCCGGGTCTTGTCCAGATCCAGTGGTTCCGGGGTCCCCTGCAACAGTATCGAGGGTGACTTGCTTCCTCGCCAAACAGGGATGAGTTCACAGGTGTTTCAACGAAGGGCCTATAATTCCAGGTCCCGAACTAATCCTGAAACATAGAAACATAGAAAACATGTGCAGGAGTAGGCCATTCGGCCCTTCGAGCCTGCACCGCCATTCAATATGATCATGGCTGATCATACAACTCCTGCTCTCTCTCCATACCCCCCTGATCCCTTTAGCCATAAGGGCCACATCTAACTCCCTTTTGAATATATTCAACGAACTGAACTCAATAACTTTCTGTGGCAGAGAATTCCACAGGTTCACAATTTTCTGGATGAAGAAGTTTCTCCTCATCTCGGTCCTAAATGGCTTACCCCTTATCCTTAGACTGTGACCCCTGGTTCTGGACTTCCCCAACATCGGGAACATTCTTCCTGCATCTAACCTGTCCAATCCCGTCAGAATTTTATATGTTTCTATGAGATCTCCTATCATTCATCTAAATTCCAGTGAATATAAGCCTAGTCGATTCAGTCTTTCTTCATTTGTCAGTCCTGCCATCCCGGGAATCAGTCTGGTGAACCTTCGCTGCACTCCCTCAATAGCAAGAATGTCCTTCCTCAGATTAGGAGACCAAAACTGAACACAATACTCAAGGCCCTGTACAACTGCAGCAAGACCTCCCTGCTCCGATACTCAAATCCTCTCGCTATGAAGGCCAACATGCCATTTGCTTCCTTTACCGCCTGCTGTACCTGCATGCTGTACCTTCAATGACTGATGTACCATGACACCCAGGTCTCGTTGCATCTCCCCTTTTACTAATCTGTCACCATTCAGATAATAATCTACATTCCTGTTTTTGCCACCAAAGTGGATAACCTCACATTTATCCACATTATACTGCATCTGCCATGCATTTGCCCACTCACCTAACCTGTCCAAATCACCCTGCAGCCTCTGAGCATCCTCCTCACAGCTCACACCGCCACCCAGTTTAGTGTCGTCTACAAACTTGGAGATATTACATTCAATTCCTTCGTCTAAATCATTAATATATATTGTAAATAGCTGGGGTCCCAGCACTGAACCTTGCGGTACCCCACTAGTCACTGTCTGCCATTCTGAAAAGGACCCGTTCATTCCCACTCTTTGCTTCCTGTCTGCCAACCAGTTCGCTATCCATGTCAATACATTACCCTCAATCCCATGTGCCTTAATTTTGCACACTAATCTCTTGTCAAAAGCCTTTTGAAAGTCCAAATACACCACATCCACTGGTTCTCCCTTGTCCAGTCTACTAGTTACATCCTCAAAAAATTCTAGAAGATTTGTCGAGCATGATTTCTCTTTCATAAATCCATGCTGACTTGGACCGATCCTGTCACTGCTTTCCAAATGCGCTGTTATTTCATCTTTAATAATTGACTCCAGCATTTTCCCCACTACTGATGTCAGGCTATAATTCCCTGTTTTCTCTCTCCCTCCTTTTTTAAAAAGTGGTGTTACATTAGCTACCCTCTACTCCATAGGAACTGATCCAGAGTCCATGGAATGTTGGAAAATGACCAGCGTGGAGGGCTGTCGGGCTGGGGGAGGTTACAGAGATAGGGAGGGGCAAGGCCATGGAAGGATTTGAGCATGAAGTTGAGAATTTTAAAATTGGGGCTTTGCTTAACCAGGAACCAATGTAGGTCAGTGAGCACAGGGGTGATGGTTGAGCAGGACTGGGTGCGAGTTAGGACACGGGGCAGCTAGCACAGGGGGCGATGGGTGAGCGGGACTCGGTGCGAGTTAGGACACGGGGCAGCGAGCACAGGGGGCGATGGGTGAGCGGGACTCGGTGCGAGTTAGGACATGGGCCACAGGGGGTGATGGGTGAGCAGGACTTGGTGCGAGTTAGGACACGGGGCAGCGAGCACAGGGGGCGATGGGTGAGCGGGACTCGGTGCGAGTTAGGACACGGGGCAGCGAGCACAGGGGGCGATGGGTGAGCGGGACTCGGTGCGAGTTAGGACACGGGGCAGCTAGCACTGGGGGCGATGGGTGAGCGGGACTTGGTGCGAGTTAGGACATGGGGCAGCTAGCACAGGGGGTGATGGGTGAGCGGGACTCGGTGCGAATTAGGACATGGGCCACAGGGGGTGATGGGTGAGCAGGACTTGGTGCGAGTTAGGACACGGGGCAGTGAGCACAGGGGGTGATGGGTGAGCGGGACTCGGTGCGAGTTAGGACACAGGGCAGTTAGCACAGGGGGTGATGGGTGAGCGGGACTTGGTGAGAGTTAGGACATGGGGCAGTTAGCACAGGGGGTGATGGGTGAGCGGGACTTGGTGAGAGTTAGGACACGGGGCAGTTAGCACAGGGGGTGATGGGTGAGCGGGACTTGGTGCGAGTTAGGACACGGGGCAGCTAGCACAGGAGGTGATGGGTATCGTGTATTCAACTATCATTATAACCCATGTATAAGCTGACATAAGTTGTACACCTTGAGAACATTGACCACAAGGGGGTGAACTTGTGGGAGACACTCCTAACCTGGACTTTCAGGTATAAAAGGGGAAGCTCCACCCACCTTCATCACTTGAGGTCTTGGCAATAAAGGTAACTGGTCACAGAGTGACCTTCTCTCAAGTATGGGCCTTGTGTGCATTTATACCGTATAGTAAGGGCATATCATTGGCGACGAGAAACTGGGATTTAAACCACGTGAGCATGGCCACTTGCAGCACAGGAGAGAGGTACTGTGTTGGTGATGATAGGGACGACTTTATTGAGAGACTACAGCAAAGTTTTGTCACTAAGCAATGGTTGGGACAGGATTCAGCCGACAAACGCAGGGCTCATCTCCTGACGGTTTGTGGATCCAGAACGTACTCCCTGATGAAGGCCCTTCTAGCGGCAGAGAAGCCGACGGACAAGACGTTCGAAGAGCTCAGTAAGTTGATCGGGGAACACCTTAAACCGGCGAGCAGCATGCACATGGCGAGACACCGGTTTTACAGGCACCGGCGGAGAGAAGGGCAAAGCATTCCAGACTCCGTGGCGGATCTCCAGCAACTAGCGAGCCTATGTAAGTTCCCAGATGCATGCAGAGCGGAGATGCTGTGAAACTTTTTTATTGAGGGCATCGGGCATGCTGGGGTTTTCAGGAAACTGATTGAGACCAAAGACTTGACCTTGGAAGCGGCGGCTATGATAGCCCAGACATTTATCTCAGGGGAGGAAGAGACCAGAATGATGTATGACAAAAATCTTGGCTCAAATGCTGCAAACGACCAGGGAGTCAACATTGTTAACGGGGCACACAGTTCTCTAGGTATACAAGGGCAATCGGACATGCCCCATCATGCAGTCGAACCCAAAGGGGGAATTCAACAGATACAATGGCTACCTGAATGGCGATTCATGTCCTCGCAATGGACAATGCGGCCGGTAATGGGGCCATCAACACCTGTCAATGGTGCGCTTAAGGACAGTTACAAAGACAGTCAGAGACGATCGACTGGTAATGGACCTTTTGTTTTCAACAACGGTTCATGCTGGAGGTGTGGAGGCAAACATCCAGCCAGAGCTTGCAGGTATCAGCAATATACCTGCAGAAACTGCAACGTCAGCGGTCACTTGGTGTGTATGTGCAGGAAGCCTGCAGCCAGGTTGATGTACGAGGAGGACGGGCCCGATGTAAGCCCTACGAGGCCAAATGAATACTGGGGGAAATCGCTGGAAGCTGAAGTTCAGCGAGTTCATGTGGAGCACATATACAGTTCATACACCAGGACGCCACCGATAATGATGTAAGTGCTCCTCAATGGCATCCCAGTATTAATGGAGCTAGACACGGGGGCCAGCCAGTCCCTGATGAGTATCAAACAGTTCGACAAGTTGTGGGTGTCCAAGGCCAGGAGGCCAAAATTATTGCCGATTGACGCACAGCTACGGACATATACAAAGGAGATCATTCCGGTGCTAGGCAGCGCCACGGTAGTCGTGACCCACAAGGATTCGGAGAACAGACTGCCACTCTGGATTGTCCCGGGGGATGGTCCCGCACTACTGGGGAGGAGTTGGCTTTCTGTATTGAACTGGAAATGGGGCGATGTCAATGCAATTTCTTCTGTGGAGCGAGTATCATGCTCACAGATCCTGGACAAATATGACTCATTATTTCAACCCGGCATCGGAACTTTCATGGGGACCAAGGTAGTGATTCACATAAACCCAGACGCCAGGCCAGTACACCACAAGGCCAGAGCGGTGCCGTACGTGATGCGGGAAAAGATAGAATGCGAATTGGACCGCCTGCTGAGGGAAGGCATCATCTCGCCAGTCGAATTCAGTGACTGGGCGAGCCCGATTGTGCCGGTGCTCAAGACGGATGGGTCAGTCAGGATATGTGGCGATTACAAGGCCACCATCAATCGGGTGTCACTCCAAGACCAGTACCCACTACCGAGAGCGGAGGATCTCTTTGCGACGCTATCCGGTGGCAAACTTTTTTCAAAATTGGACCTGACCTCAGCTTACATGACCCAGGAGCTGGCGAGTGAGTCGAAGAAGCTGACCACCATCACGACACACAAGGGGTTGTTTGAGTACAACAGATGTCCATTCGGGATTCGTTCGGCCGCCGCAATCATTCAGTGAAATATGGAAAGCCTCCTCAAGTCGATTCCAAGGACGGTGGTTTTTCAGGACGACATCCTCATCACGGGTCGCGATACTGAAGAACACCTCCACAACCTGGAGGAGGTGCTACGCAGACTGGACCGGGTAGGGCTGCGACTGAAAAAGGCGAAGTGCGTCTTCCTAGCTCCAGAGGTAGAATTCCTGGGGATGAGGGTAGCAGCAGACGGGATCAGCCCTACTGTGTCCAAAACGGAAGCGATCCAGAGAGCACCCAGACCCCGTAACACGACGGAGCTGCGTTCGTTCCTGGGGTTCCTGAATTATTTTGGTGACTTTCTTCCCAAATTGAGCACGCTGCTAGAGCCGCTACACGTGCTCCTACGCAAAGGTCGCGATTGGGTCTGGGGGGACAGCCAGGAAAGGGCTTTTGATTGAGCACGCAATTTGTTATGCTCCAACAAACTGTAAACGCTATATGACCCATGTAAGAAACTTGTTTTAACGTGCGATGCGTTGTCCTATGGGGTCGGGTGTGTGTTGCAGCATGTGAATGCCAAGGGTCAGTTATGCCTCCAGAAGTCTGTCCCAGGCATAAAGGGGCTGCAGGATGGTAGAAAAGGAGGCGCTTGCATGTGTATATGCAGTAAAAAAAATTGCACCAGTACCTGTTTGGCAGGAAATTTGAGCTGGAGACAGATCACAAACCCCTAACGTCCCTTTTGGCCGACAACAAGGCCATAAATGAGAATGCATCGGCCCGCATACAGAGGTGGGCACTTACGTTAGCCACCTATGACTACACAATTTGGCACAGACTGGGCACTGAAAACTGCGCCGATGCACTCAGCAGGCTCCCACTAGCCACCACTGAGGGGGCTACCGAGCATGGTGCTGAGATGGTCATGGCTGTTGAAGCTTTCGAAAGCGAAGGCTCACCCGTGACAGCCCGTCAGATCAAAGTCTGGACAAATAAAGACCTGCTATTGTCTTTAGTTAAGAAATGTGTCCTGAATGGGGACTGGGCAGCCACGTACGGGGCATGCCCTGAGGAATTTAAACCGTTTCATAGGCGCAAGGATGAACTCTCGATTCAGGTCGATTGCCTACTGTGGGGAAACCGAGTAGTCATGCCCCAGAAGGGCAGAGAGATGTTTATCAGAGAACTTCACAATGAGCACCCGGGCATTGTCATGATGAAGGCAATTGCCAGGTCACACGTTTGGTGGCCAGGGATAGATGCAGACCTGGAACTTTGTGTTCGCAGGTGCAACACGTGTGCTCAGCTGGGCAACACACTCAGGGAAGCCCCCCTTAGCCCCTGGTCCTGGCCCGCCAAGCCATGGTCACACATCCATGTGGACTACGCAGGTCCTTTCATGGGAAAAATTTTTTTGGTTGTAGTAGATGCCTACTCCAAATGGATTGAGTGTGCCATTTTAAATTCAAGCACATCCTCTGCCACGTTAGAAAGTCTACGGGCAATGTTCGCTGCCCATAGTCTACCAGATGTCTTGGTTAGCGACAATAGCCCGTGCTTTACAAGCACTTAATTCCAGAACTTCATGGCAGGCAATGGAATCAACCATGTCAGAACGGCACCGTTCAAGCCGGTCTCAAACAGCCAGGCAGAAGAAGCAGTGCAGATAATCAAACAGGGGGTTCCCCACAAAGCCACTTATCACGCCTCCTGTTGACCAATAGATCCCGACCACTCTCGCTCACATGGGTTCTGACGGGCTGTCACGGGTGAACCTTCACTTTCGAAAGCTTCAACAGCCATGACCATCTCAGCATCATGTTCAGTTGCCCCCTCGGTGGTGGCTAGTGGGAGCCTGCTGAGTGCATCGGCGCAGTTTTCGGTGCCCGGTCTGTGCCGAATTATATCGTCATAGGTAGCTAACGTAAGTGCCCACCGCTGTATGCGGGCCAATGCATTCGCATTTATGGCCTTGTTGTCGGCTAAAAGGGACGTTAGGGGTTTGTGATCTGTCTCCAGCTCAAATGTCCTGCCAAACAGGTACTGGTGCATTTTTTTTACTGCATATACACATGCAAGCGCTTCCTTTTCTACCATCCCGTAGCCCCTTTCTGCCTGGGACAGACTTCTGGAGGCATAAGCTGCCGGCTGTAACTGACCCTTGGCATTAACATGCTGCAACACACACCCGACCCCATAGGACGATGCATCGCACGTTAAAACAAGTTTCTTACATGGGTCATATAGCGTTAACAGATTGTTGGAGTATAACAAATTGCGTGCTCTATCAAAAGCCCTTTCCTGGCTGTCCCCCCAGACCCAATCGCGACCTTTGCGTAGGAGCACGTGTAGCGGCTCTAACAGTGTGCTCAATTTGGGAAGAAAGTTACCAAAATAGTTCAGGAGTCCCAGGAACGAACGCAGTTCCGTCATGTTACGGGGTCTGGGTGCTCTCTGGATCGCTTCCGTCTTGGACGCAGTAGGTCTGACCCCGTCTGCTGCTACCCTCATCCCCAGGAATTCTACCTCTGGAGCTAGGAAGACGCACTTCGCCTTTTTCATTCGCAGCCCTACCCGGTCCAGTCTGCGTAGCACCTCCTCCAGGTTGTGGAGGTGTTCTTCAGTATCGTAACCCGTAATGAGGATGTCGTCCTGAAAAACCACCGTCCTTGGAAGCGACTTGAGGAGGCTTTCCATATTTCGCTGAAAGATCGCGGCGGCTGAGCGAATCCCAAATGGACATCTGTTATACTCAAACAACCCCTTGTGTGTCGTGATGGTGGTCAGCTTCTTCGACTCACTCGCCAGCTCCTGGGTCATGTAAACTGAGGTTAGGTCCAATTTTGAAAAAAGTTTGCCACCAGATAGCGTCGCAAAGAGGTCCTCCGCTCTCGGTAGCGGGTACTGGTCTTGGAGTGACACCCGATTGATGGTGGCCTTGTAATCGCCACATATCCTGACTGACGCATCCGCCTTGAGCACCAGCACGATCGGGCTCGCCCAGTCACTGAATTCGACTGGCGAGATGATGCCTTCCCTCAACAGGCGGTCCAATTCGCCTTCTATCTTTTCACGCATCACGTACGGCACTGCTCTGGCCTTGTGGTATACTGGCCTGGTGTCCGGGTTTATGTGAATCACTACCTTCATCCCCATGAAAGTGCCGACGCCGGGCTGAAATAATGAGTCAAATTTGTCCAGGATCTGTGAGCATGATATTTGCTCCACGGAAGAAATTGCATTGACATCGCCCCATTTCCAGTTCATGACAGCAAGTCAACTCCTCCCCAGCAGTGCGGGACCGTCCCCCGGGACAATCCAGAGTGGCAACCTGTTCTCCGAGTCTTTGTGGGTCACGACTACCGTGGCGCTGCCGAGCACCGGAATGATCTCCTTTGTATATGTCCGTAGCTGTGCGTCAATTGGCAATAATTTTGGCCACCCACAAGTTGTCGAACTGTTTGATACTCATCAGGGACTGGCTGGCCCCTGTGTCTAGCTTCATTGATACTGGGATGCCATTGAGGAGCACTTTCATCACTATCGGTGGTGTCCTGGTGTATGAACTGTATACGTGCTCCACATGAACTCGCTAAACTTCAGCTTCCAGCGATTTCCCCCAATGTTCATTTGACCTCGTAGGGCTTACATCGAGCCCGTCCTCCTCGTACATCAACCTGGCTGCAGGCTTCCTGCACATACGCGCCAAGTGACCGCTGACGTTGCAGTTTCTGCAGGTATATTGCTGATACCTGCAAGCTCTGGCTGTGTGTTTGCCTCCACACCACCAACATTAGCCCTTGTTTGAAACAAAAGGTCCATTACCAGTCGATCGTCTCTGACTGTCTCTGTAACTGTTTTTAAGCGCACCATTGACAGGTGTTGATGGCCCCATTACTGGCCGCATTGTCCCTTGCGATGGCATGAATCGCCGTTCAGCTAGCCATTGTCTCTGTTGGGTTCGACTACATGCTCGGGCATGTCCGATTGTCCCTGCCTGACTGGAGAACTGTGTGCCACATTAACAATATTGACTCCGTGTCCATTTGCTGCATTTAAACCAAGATTTTTGTCAAACATCATTCCTCCCCTGAGATAAATGTCTGGGCCATCAAAGCCGCTTCCAAGGTCAAGTCTTTGGTCTCAATCAGTTTCCTGAAAACCCCAGCATGCCCTATGCCCTCAATAAAAAAGTCTCGCAGCATCTCCGCTCTGCATGCATCTGGGAACTTACATAGGCTCGCCAGTCGCCGGAGGTCTGCCACGAAGTCTGGAACACTTTGCCCTTCTCTCCGCCGGTGCTTGTAAAACTGGTGTCTCACCATGCGCATGCTGCTCGCCGGTTTAAGGTGTTCCCCGATCAACTTACTGAGCTCTTCGAACGTCTTGTCCGCCGGCTTCTCTGGCTCTAGAAGATCCTTCATCAGGGAGTACGTCCTGGATCCACAAACCGTCAGGAGATGAGCCCTGCGTTTGTCGGCCGAATCCTGTCCCAACCATTCCTTAGTGACAAAACTTTGCTGTAGTCTCTCAATAAAGTCATCCCAATCATCACCAACACAGTACCTCTCTTCTGTGTTGCAAGTGGCCATGCTCGCGTGGTTTAAATCCCAGTTTCTCGTCGCCAATGATATGTCCTTACTATACAGTATAAATGCTCACGAGGCCCATACTTGAGAGAAGGTCACTCTGTGACCAGTAACCTTTATTAGCCAGCACTGAAGTGATGAAGGTGGGTGGAGCTCCCGCTTTTATACCTGAAAGTCCAGGTTAGGAGTGTCTCCCACAAGTTCACCACCTAGTGGTCAGTGTTATCACAGTGTACAACTAGTCAGTTTATACATGGGTTACAATGTCAGTTAAATACATGACAATAAGGATATATCAGGATTCAAAACTGAGCCTTGGGGAACACTGCGGCAAATTACCTCCCAGTCCACCTCCTGTCACTGAACCAGTTCTGGATCTATACCGTCACTTCCACCTTAGGGCATGGGCTTCCATCTTCTCAATAAGCCTCCTGTGTGGCACTCTGTCAAATGCCTTGCAAAAATCCATATATATGTTAAGGTGTGATCCCTCAATAGACCTTCTCACTGGCTGGAGTCCCATCTTCCCCCACCGCACTCCTCCGCCCTCCCTAAACCTCAGGTCATCCAAAGCCCTGCTGCCCCGTGTCCTAACTCGCACCGAGTCCCGCTCACCCATCACCCCCTGTGCTCGCTGCCCCGTGTCGTAACTCGCACCGAGTCCCGCTCACCCATCACCCCCTGTGCTCACTGCCCCGTGTCCTAACTCGCACCGAGTCCCACTCACCCATCACCCCCTGTGCTCACTGCCCCGTGTCCTAACTCGCACCGAGTCCCACTCACCCATCACCCCCTGTGCTCGCTGCCCCGTGTCCTAACTCGCACCGAGTCCCGCTCACCCATCACTCCCTGTGCTCACTGCCCCGTGTCCTAACTCGCACCGAGTCCCGCTCACCCATCACCTCCTGTGCTCACTGCCCCATGTCCTAACTCACACCGAGTCCCGCTCACCCATCACCCACTGTGTCCCTTGTCCTAACTCGCACCAAGTCCCGCTAACCCATCAACCCCTGTGCTCGCTGCCCCATGTCCTAACTCGCACCAAGTCCCGCTCACCCATTGATAAGTCCTTACTATACAGTATAAATGCACATGGGGCCCATACTTGAGAGAAGGTCACTGTGACCAGTTACCTTTATTACCAAGACCTCAAGTGATGAAGGTGGGTGGAGCTTCCCCTTTTATACCTGAAAGTCCAGGTTAGGAGTGTCTCCCACAAGTTCACCCCCTTGTGGTCAATGTTCTCAAGATGTACATCTTAGGTCAGCTTAGACATGGATTACAATGACAGTTGAATACATGACATCACCTCCCCCCAAAGTATTATTGGGATCACAGGTTGAGTCTCTCTGGTGGTTTATGCTCCCTTGTAGAGCACCTGAGTTGGGGCTCCGGTTGTTGGGTGCTGGCCTGAGTGTCTGCTGTTTGCGGTGTCTCAGGCCTGTCCGGACTGTCCACAGTGACTGGGCTCTCCTCCACTTGGTTCCGGTGTTCGGTCACCTGTGGTGGAATAAACTCTATATCGTGTTCTTCCTCTGCTTCTTCTATGGGGTTGCTGATCCACATAGTTTGATCCACATGTTTCCGGCAGATTTGTCCATTGGTAAGTTGAACTACCAGAATCCTATTCCCCTCTTTGACAATCACAGTGCCTGCGAGCCATTTGGGCCCTGCAGCGTAATAAAGGACAAAAACAGGATAATTGACATCAATACATCGCGCCCTCGCATTCCTGTCATGGTAGTCACATTGTGACTGACGCCTGCTCTCAACAATTTCTTTCATAGTCGGGTGTATAAGGGATAACCTGGTTTTGAGCATCCTTTTCATTAGCAGCTCTGCGGGTGGAACCCCTGTGAGCGAGTGTGGTTGGGATCTATTGGCCAACAGGAGGCGTGATAAGTGGCTTTGTAGGGAACTCCCTTGGATTCTGAGCATCCCCTGTTTGATTATCTGTACTGCTCGTTCTGCCTGGCCGTTTGAGGACGGTTTGAACGGTGCCGTTCTGACATGGTTGATACCATTGCCTGCCATGAAGTCCTGGAATTCAATGCTTATGAAGCACGGGCCATTGTCGCTGACCAAGACATCCGGTAGACCATGGGCGGCGAACATTGCCCGTAGACTTTCTACCGTGGCAGAGGATGTGCTTGAATTTAAAATGGCACACTCAATCTATTTGGAGTAGGCATCAAAATGGTTCAGAAGCCCCAGGAACGAACGCAGCTCCGTCGTGTTACGGGGTCTGGGTGCTCTCTGAATCGCTTCCGTTTTGGAAGCAGTAGGTCTGATCCCGTCTGCTGCTACCCCCCTCCCCAGGAATTCTACCTCTGGAGCTAAGAAGACGCACTTCACCTTTTTCAGTCGCAGCCCTACCCGGTCCAGTCTACGTAGCACCTCCTCCAGGTTGTGGAGGTGTTCTTCAGTATCGCGACCCGTGATGAGGATGTCGTCTTGAAAAACCACCGTCCTTGGAATCGACTTGAGTAGAAACATAGAAACATAGAAAATAGGTGCAGGAGTAGGCCATTCGGCCCTTCTAGCCTGCACCGCCATTCAATGAGTTCATGGCTGAACATGCAACTTCAGTACCCCATTCCTGCTTTCTCGCCATACCCCTTGATCCCCCGAGTAGTAAGGACTACATCTAACTCCTTTTTGAATATATTTAGTGAATTGGCCTCAACAACTTTCTGTGGTAGAGAATTCCACAGGTTCACCAGTCTCTGGGTGAAGCAGTTTCTCCTCATCTCGGTCCTAAATGGCTTACCCCTTATCCTTAGACTGTGACCCCTGGTTCTGGACTTCCCCAACATTGGGAACATTCTTCCTGCATCTAACTGTCTGAACCCATCAGAATTTTAAACGTTTCTATGAGGTCCCCTCTCATTCTTCTGAACTCCAGTGAATACAAGCCCAGTTGATCCAGTCTTTCTTGATATGTCAGTCCCGCCATCCCGGGAACCAGTCTGGTGAACCTTCCAGTCTGCTGCACTCCCTCAATAGCAAGAATGTCCTTCCTCAAGTTAGGAGACCAAAACTGTACACAATACTCCAGGTGTGGCCTCACCAAGGCCTTGTACAACTGTAGTAACACCTCCCTGCCCCTGTACTCAAATCCCCTCGCTATGAAGGCCAACATGCCATTTGCTTTCTTAACCGCCTGCTGTACCTGCATGCTAACCTTCAATGACTGATGTACCATGACACCCAGGTCTCGTTGCACCTCACCTTTTCCTAATCTGTCACCATTCAGATAATAGTCTGTCTCTCTGTTTTTACCACCAAAGTGGATAACCTCACATTTATCCACATTATACTTCATCTGCCATGCATTTGCCCACTCACCTAACCTATCCAAGTCACTCTGCAGCCTCATAGCATCCTCCTCGCAGCTCACACTGCCACACAACTTAGTGTCATCCGCAAATTTGGAGATACTACATTTAATCCCCTCGTCTAAATCATTAATGTACAATGTAAACAGCTGGGGCCCCAGCACAGAACCTTGCGGTACCCCACTAGTCACTGCCTGCCATTCTGAAAAGTACCCATTTACTCCTACTCTTTGCTTCCTGTCTGACAACCAGTTCTCAATCCACGTCAGCACACTACCCCCAATCCCATGTGCTTCAATTTTGCACATTAATCTCTTGTGTGTGACCTTGTCGAAAGTCTTCTGAAAGTCCAAATATACCACATCAACTGGTTCTCCCTTGTCCACTTTACTGGAAACATCCTCAAAAAATTCCAGAAGATTTGTCAGTATGATTTCCCTTTCACAAATCCATGCTGACTTGGACCTATCATGTCACCATTTTCCAAATGCGCTGCTATGACATCCTTAATAATTCCTTAATAGGCATCCTTAATAGGCTTTCCATATGTCGCTGAAAGATCGCGGCGGCCGAATGAATCCCGAACGGACATCTGTTATACTCTAACAACTCCTTGTGCGTCGTGATGGTGGTCAGCTTCTTCGACTCACTCGCCAGCTCCTGGGTCATGTAAGCTGAGGTCAGGTCCAATTTTGAAAAAAGTTTGCCACCGGATAGCGTCGCAAAGAGGTCCTCCGCTCTCGGTAGTGGGTACTACTCTTGGAGTGACACCCGATTGATGGTGGCCTTGTAATCGCCACATATCCTGACCGGCCCATCCGCCTTGAGCACCGGCACAATCGGGCTCACCCAGTCACTGAATTTGACTGGCGAGATGATGCCTTCCCTCAGCAGGTGGTCCAATTCGCATTTTATCTTTTCCCGCATCACGTACGGCATCGCTCTGGCCTTGTGGTGTACTGGTCTGGCATCCGGGTTTATGTGAATCACTACCTTGAAAGTGCCAATGCCGGGTTGAAATAATGAGTCAAATTTGTTCAGGAGCTGTGAGCATGATATTCGTTCCACAGAGAAATTGCATTGACATCGCCCCATTTCCAGTTCATTACAGCAAGCCAACTCCTCCCCAGTAGTGCGGGACCGTCCCCTGGGACAATCCAGAGTGGCAACCTGTTCTCCGAATCTTTGTGGGTCACGACTACCAAGGCGCTGCCTAGCACCGGAATGATCTCCTTTTTATATGTCTGTAGCTGTGCGTCAATCATCAATAACTTTGGCCTCCTGGCCTTGGACGCCGACAACTTGTCAAACTGTTTGATACCCATCAGGGACTGGCTGGCCCCCGTGTCTAGCCCCATTGATACTGGGATGCCATTGAGGAGCACTTTCATCATTATCGGTGGCGTCCTGATGAATGAACTGTATATGTGCTCCACATGAACTCGCTGAACTTCAGCTTCCAGCGATTTCCACCAGAATTCATTTGGCCTCGTAGGGCTTACATCGGGCCCGTCCTCCTCGTACATCAACCTGGCTGCAGGCTTCCTGCACATACGCGCCAAGTGATCGCTGACGTTGCAGTTTCTGCAGGTGTATTGCTGATACCTGCAAGCTCTGGCTGGGTGTTTGCCTGCACACCTCTAAAAGGTCCATTACCAGTCGATCGTCTCTGTCTCTGTAACTGTCCTTAAGCGCACCATTAACAGGTGTTGATGGCCCCATTACTGGCCGCATCGTCCATTGCGAGGACATGAGTCGCCATTCAACTAGCCATTGTCTCTGTTGAATTCCCCCTTTGGGTTCAACTACATGCTCGGGCATGTCCGATTGCCCTTGTCTGCCGAGAGAACAATGTTGACTCCCTGGTCGTTTGCCGCATTTGAGCCAAGATTTTGATCATACATCATTCTGGTCTCTTCCTCCCCTGAGATAAATGTCTGGGCTATCAGAGCCGCTGCTTCCAAGGTCAAGTCTTTAGTCTCAATCAGTTTCCTGAAAACCCCAGCGTGCCTATGCCCTCAATAAAAAAGTCTCGCAGCATCTCCGCTCTGCATGCATCTGGGAACTTACATAGGCTCGCCAGTCGCCGGAGGTCTGCCACGGAGTCTGGAACGCTTTGCCCTTCTTGCCGCCGGTGCGTGTAAAACCGGTGTCTCGCCATGTGCATGCTGCTCACCGGTTTAAGGTGTTCCCCGATCAACTTACTGAGCTCTTCGAACGTCTTGTCCACCGGCTTCTCTGGCGCTGGAAGGTCCTTCATCAGGGAGTACGTCCTGGATCCACAAACCGTCAGGGGATGAGCCCTGCGTTTGTCGGCTTAATCATGTCCCAACCATTCCTTAGTGACAAAACTTTCCTCTAGTCTCTCAATAAAGTCGTCCCAATCATCACCAACACAGTACCTCTCTTCTGTGCTGCTAGTGGCCATGCTCGCATGGTTTAAATCCCATCCTCGTCGCCAATGATATATCCTTACTATACAGTATAAATGCACACGAGGCCCATACTTGAGAGAAGGTCACTCTGTGACCAGTAACCTTTATTACCCAGACCTCAAGTGATGAAGGTGGGTGGAGCTTCCCCTTTTATACCGGAAAGTCCAGGTTAGGAGTGTCTCCCACAAGTTCCCCCCCTTGTGGTCAATGTTCCCAAGGTGTACAACTTAGGTCAGCTTATACATGGGTTACAATGATAGTTGAATACATGACAAATCCATTTCTCTTCTCAATTTTATAAGTGACCAAGGCTCGGGTGTAGGGAGCAGCATTATAAAGTTTGCAGATGATACGACACTTGGTAAAGTAGTCGGTATTGATGAGGACGGTTACAGGTTTCAGGATGACAGACAGGACGGTGAAATGGGCAGAAGTGTGGCAGATGGAGTTCAATGCGGAGCAGTGTGAAGCGATGCACTCTGGGAGGACGAATGTGGAAGGACCGTTTACTATGAATGGGATGATTCTGAAACGTGTGGATGGTGCTGATATAGACAAATCCTGCACGATGGCGGGGAAGCTGATACGGTGGTCAAAATATCATAAGTTACTTGGTTTTATGAATAGAGGAATAGAATATAAAAGCAAGGAGATCGCGCTGGAACTTTATAAATCACTGGTTAGGCCTCAGCTGGAGTATTGTGGACAATTCTGGGCCCCACACTTCAGGAAAGATGTAAAGGCCTTAGAAAGGGTCAGATAAGGATGACCAGGATTTTACCAGGGATGAGCGACTTCAGTTATGAGGAGAGGTTGGGAAAGATACGCCTGCTCTCCTTGGAACTGAGAAGGTTAAGAGGTGACCAAATATAGGTTTTCAAGATGCTGGGAGGTTTTGATCGTGTAGATAGAGAACAACTATTCCCCGTGGTGAGTGGGCCGGGTACTGGAGGCTGAGGAACTGACAGGGCTGCGGACACAACGTGGGGACATGGAACTGAGCACGACGGCTATGTCCAAGGGTCAGCACAGGCACGGTGTGCCAAATGGCCTTCTGTGCTGTGAGGCCAGAATGTTTCTGTTGCCGAGCGAGTGGGTTTGGGGTGGGCAGTAACAATCTCAGAAATAGAGAGCGTGTTTGGAACCCCTCACCCTGCCTCCTCACTCATTTAACAAGGGCGGCTGTGAGGGGCGACACGGACCCCCTCACTCAAATCATTCAGTGGGGGATTCGTGCACCTCGGGAACCGCGCCTGTGAAGCTCAGTGGCCAGTGTGTGAGTCCATTCATTGAGCGCTGCAATAAACACATCATTATTCCCACAGTACACCTGCTTCCTCACCCAATGGAAAGGCTCTTGTTGGCTCCATCTTGTGCACAGATTTCGCTGTCAGCAGGTCATTTCTGCAACCTGGGAAGCCCCTCTCCCCACATTGCTGGTCACTGTCACAACATTGAGGGATTGGGCCTCTGATCTCCACTCTACCTGCCTTCCACTACATCAGCACAGGTGCTGCTTATACTGTCTCACCTTGGATCTCCGAATCGGGCCAAGGTGAGCCCCAGCACCGATACCAGCCACACCAGCAGCACCAACAACACCAGCCTTCTCCTCACCGACCTGATGCTCCACAGGAGAAAGGGGGTCCCACAGGGCTGCTCCGTGCCAGAGGCGATACCCCCAACACAGGGTGTACAGGCAGAGGATGAGCTTCCTGGCCCTGACTGAGCAGCAGTGCTGCAGGAGGCTCAGGTTATCGCACTCGGTGGTCACAGACATTAGCAGCTTGCTGGAACAAGCCCTGCTGCCCAGAGGACCTGGTGGACATGCCTAACCCGTGGCTGTCGAAGTCACACCGCCCTCAACGTCTTCTCCTCGGCTCCTTCCAGGGATCTGCGGCAGACATTTGCAGGATCCCGCAGTCGGCCACACAAAGATCATCCCCCAGGTGACCGATGCCAGGTTTGGCAAGTCAGCCTCTCATGTAAACTTTGCCTCTGATGAAGCCAGTGTTACTGAGCTCCCCAGATCTCCAGAGCCCCCGAGTGTGCTGAGACTGGGAAGGGAGGGGGGGGTATGAAATGGGGTCACACCTCCCACGTTTGAAGTGTTTTTCCGCCATGTCGGATGAGGTGGCCTCCTTTGCGAAATTTAGCTGATTGTCATTTTTTTTCCGGTGGACAGGAAGTCGGTCATAATGAGGGGGAAAGTGGGGTCGGGACGAGTTCTCCCCCCGCTATCAGTCATCAGCGGAGCGATGATGAGATCACGATGTGTGTGTGTCACCGCGTCGCTCCCCTTCACTGAAAGGCACGGGCCCCTACGAGCTGTGCCAAGATTTTAGTTTGGTGCACTGGGCCACCAGGGAGGGTTTCAGCCGGGCCCGAGCGGGTGTCAGGCTGCCTATTGGCAGCCCGGCCGAACCCGGGGGCACAATAGACCCGACCGTCTGGAAGTCGGCCGGCAAAAAAAATAAAATGGCGGCCGTGGCAGTGCGCCCTCCTGTTGAATGGCCGCCACACCGCTATGTCCCACACTGACAACACGGTGCACCCACAGAAACAGCTGTGGGGGGCACCGCTCGGCGGATCGAGGATATTTCCTGCTGAATATCGACGGAGGGGCGGGAGATCGACGGTGCGCGCTTTGATGGCGGGCTTGGGATGGTCAACGGCCGTGGGGCGGGAGTGGGGGCCGCCAAAAAATCCCCCGCTGGACCCCGCCGCTTGGCCGTTGCTTTCCGGCGGTCAGCGGCCTTTTAGGGAGGCTGAATTTGGGCCCCTGGAGGGCCTCCTCCTCTTGGCCTCTCCCTGCTGTTGTGGGCTCTTCTCCTGCAAGGAGGGGAAGAAGGGAGCTGTGAGTGTCAGAGATGGATGTGCTACATCTGGAGAGGGTGACTATGAGGGAGCGTGGTGCCAATGCCCAATGGCCTCCTTCTGTGGTGTTACTTGCTGTGATTGCATTAGGATGAGGGAGAGTGTCAGGGGTGGTTAGTCAGATGGGAATGTGAGTAGGTGCATAGGCAGAGAGGGATGGGTGGATGTGCAAGGTAGGTTGGTGTGAGGAATGATGGAAGGCCCAGTGATGGGGATGTGTTGACAGGCACTTCAGTATGAGGGTGAGTATGGCATTGCACTCACCTTTCCTGACTTCATCAAATCATTGAATCTCTTCCTGCACTGCATCCAGGTCCTCCTCACCACATCTCTGCTGCTGCTCTCCTCAGCTATATCCAGCCAGGCCCCTTTGGGGAGATCTCGTGCGCCCACCTGCTGGGCAGAGGACCTCCCGAGTGCTCTTACTGCCTCGATCAGAATATGCAGCAAGGCCTCTGTAAAGCGGGTGCCTTTGGGTCAGCCTTTGCACAATATCCTTCCCACTGCCCCCCTACACTCCCTCACCAACCTCTCTCACTCCCTCACCAACCTCCTACACTCCCTCACCAACCTCTCTCACTCCCTCACCAACCTCCCACTCCCTCGCCAACCTCTCTCACTCCCTCACCAACCTTCCTCACTCCCTCACCAACCTTGCTCACTCCCTCACCATCCTCTCTCACTCCCTCCCCAACCTCCTGATGAGTTGTGTGCAAGGCTGCTTCAAATATGGGCCTTGGAAATGAGTCCATCAACCCCGCCCCCTACAATCGGGCCGGGAAAAGCACGAGGCTGGTGTAACTGGGGCTAAAGTCGCTCTGAAGAGTGGGCTAACCAACACATCGTGCTCCTGTTCCACTATGCGGCCTGCACACAACCAACCCTGCCTTAAGTTTCTATGCCGAGAAATAGGTGTTGGGTGTGGCGCAGAGCGTGCGTGTTCAATCGGTCGCCTGTTAAACGCAGCGTGTGATACTCAGTCCCATTGATTCTAACTCCATGGAGCCACTGGGCCTCTGCAACTTACCTTTCCCTAGGGGCTTGGGCTGCCCCAGCAGAACTACTTCCACCTCAAATCCCCCACCCCTGGGGCAGAAAGCTTCCAGTCCACCCACGTACCCCAGGCCAGGGTACATGTAGAGGGGCTAGGCCTTTCCCGGACAGACGGGGCAGTCAGGAAACCTCCGATGCTTGAGGATGGCAGTGGACTGGGGAAAATGAGGGAGGGGGATATATATCGATGGGGAAATAGGGACATGGTGGGGGTGGTAGGGGGAAGGGATGGAGGGAGATGGGAGAGGGGAGCCGGAGACACAGGGGGAGGGAGAGATAGGGAGCAGATGGAGGTGTGATACGGGGGCATAGTGATCAGACATCGAGAGAGATGGGGACATTCTGGACTTGTCTTGCTGGCAAGTGGAAGGAAGGTAAGGGTGATACGTCCACAGTCACATAGAATCAGTGAAATGTACAGCATGGAAGGAGGCCATTCGGCACATTGTGTCCATGCCAGCCGACCAAGAGCTATCCAGCTTAATCCCACTTTCCAGCTCTCGGTCCGTAGCCCTGCAGGTTACGGCACTTCAGGTGCACATCCAAGTATTTTTTAAATGTGGTGAGGGTTTCTGCCTCTACCACCCTTTCAGGCAGTGAGTTCCAGACCTCAGGGTGAAGAAATTTCCCCTCAAATCCCCTCCACAATGACTTTAAATCTATGTCACATGGCAGCCAAGGTGTTGGTTAGTGCTGTGCAGGCTTTAACCCCGTCTCTCCCCAGCATTTACCCTGCAGAATGGGCAAGAATTAGAGGCCCAGTCCCAATCGCTGCCCAGGGTAATGCTCGCTGTGTTGTGTTTTTCAGGCTGCACCTTCCACCTGGTCCTTTGGTGAGGAGAAGTCTGCCCTGTATCCTCACCGTCCATCCTCTCCTCCTTGCTCTGGCTCTGTTCCTGGTGCTGATGGCTATCCTACTCCTGGTGCTTCCTGCCGTGATACAGGAGTGTAGCTGGCACCCGAGGAATATCTTCCTGCCGTTTCATTTCACACTGACCTACATTAACGGCCCACCACCGACATAACTGGAGGATTGAGGACCTTCGACCTTCGACCTGCACAGCACCCCAGGTCAATGACTGAAGAACCTGCTCCAATCAGAACATTGCAGCTGAACCGGGGAACGGACAGCTGTCGGAGGTGCACGATTCTAATAAGAACATAAGAAATATGAGCAGGGGGCGGCCATTCGCATTCAATAAGGTCATGGCTGATCTTCGACCTTAACTCCATTTTCCTGCACTATCCCCATATCCCTTGATTCCCTTAATATCCAAAAATCTATCGATCTCTGTCTTGAATATACTCAAGGACTGAGCCTCCACAGCCCTCTGGGGCAGAGAATTCCAGAGATTCACCACCTTCTGTGTGAAGAAATTTCTCCTCATCTCAGTCCTAAATGGCCAACCCCTTATTCTGAGACTGTGACCCCTGGTTCTAGACTCCCCAGCCAGGGAAACATCCTCCCTGCATCTACCCTATCAAGCCCTGTAGGAATTTGCTATGTTTCAATGAGATCACCTCTCATTCTTCTAAACTCCAGAGAATATAAGCCATTTCCTTATTCCTCATTATAATTTCTCCTATCTCAGCCTGCAGAGGGCCCACATTTACTTTCGCCAATCTTTGCCTTTTTACATATCTAGAGAAGCTTTCAGTCTCTTTTATGTCTCTCGCTAGTTTACTCCCATTCTATTTTCCCTTTATCAATTTCTCGGTCCTCCTTTGCTGAATTCTAAAATCCTCCCAATTCTTGGCTTATTGCTCTATTTGGCAACATTATAAGCCTCTTCCTTTGTTCCAATACTTTATTTAACTTCTCTTGTTAGCCTCGGTTGGATCAATTCTCCTGTGGGACTTTTGTGCCTCAAAGAAATGTACATTTGATATAAATTATGAATTAATTCTTTAAATGCTGTCCACCTTTTAATGTGGTTTCCCGATCGACCTTAGCCAACTCGCCTCTCATACCAACACGGTTTGCTTTGTTTAGATTTAAGACATAAATCTTAGAGTGCTGGGCCCAGGGTCACAGGCAGGAGCCAGGCTGAATCTGGCTGGATTGCGACTGAGGCCAACGAGTCTGGAACGTTGGTGTTGTTCCCGACCCGCACACCGGACAACATTCCGCCATCTTGTGTTCTGTTTCAGGATTCGAGCATCAGCTCCCATACCTTCACCTCCAGTGTGTGTGGGACTCTACCCCAGTGAGAGTCAGTGTATGGGACCCGTACCCCAGTGAGTCAGTGTGTGTGGGACTGTACCCCAGTGAGAGTCAGTGTATGGGACCCGTACCCCAGTGAGAGTCAGTGTGTGTGGGACTCTACCCCAGTGAGTCAGTGTGTGTGGGACTGTACCCGAGTGAGTCAGTGTGTGTGGGACTGTACCCCAGTGAGAGTCAGTGTGTGTGTGACCCGTACCCCAGTGAGAGTCAGTGTGTGGGACCCGTACCCCAGTGAGAGTCAGTGTGTGGGACCCGTACCCCAGTGAGTCAGTGTGTGTGGGACTGTACCCCAGTGAGAGTCAGTGTGTGGGACCCGTACCCCAGTGAGAGTCAGTGTGTGGGACCCGTACCCCAGTGAGTCAGTGTGTGTGGGACCCGTACCCCAGTGAGAGTCAGTGTGTGTGCGACCCGTACCCCAGTGAGAGTCAGTGTGTGTGGGACTGTACTCCAGTGAGAGTCAGTATGTGGGACTGTACCCCAGTGAGAGTCAGTGTGTGTGGGACTGTACCCCAGTGAGAGTCAGTGTGTGTGGGACTGTACCCCAGTGAGAGTCAGTGTGTGTGGGACCTGTACCCCAGTGAGAGTCAGTGTGTGTGGGACTGTACCCCAGTGAGAGTCAGTGTGTGTGGGACCCGGACCCCAGTGAGAGTCAGTGTGTGTGGGACTGTACCCCAGTGAGAGTCAGTGTGTGTGGGACTGTACCCCAGTGAGAGTCAGTGTGTGTGGGACCTGTACCCCAGTGAGAGTCAGTGTGTGTGGGACCCGGACCCCAGTGAGAGTCAGTGTGTGTGGGACTGTACCCCAGTGAGAGTCAGTGTGTGTGCGACTGTACCCCAGTGAGTCAGTGTGTGTGGGACTGTACCCCAGTGAGAGTCAGTGTGTGTGAGACTGTACCCCAGTGAGAGTCAGTGTGTGTGGGACTGTACCCCAGTGAGTCAGTGTGTGTGGGACTGTATCCCAGTGAGTCAGTGTGTGTGGGACCTGTACCCCAGTGAGAGTCAGTGTGTGTGGGACTGTACCCCAGTGAGTCAGTGTGTGTGGGACTGTACCCCAGTGAGAGTCAGTGTGTGTGGGACTGTACCCCAGTGAGAGTCAGTGTGTGGGACCTGTACCCCAGTGAGTCAGTGTGTGTGGGACTGTACCCCAGTGAGAGTCAGTGTGTGGGACCCGTACCCCAGTGAGAGTCAGTGTGTGGGACCCGTACCCCAGTGAGAGTCAGTGTGTGTGGGACTGTACCCCAGTGAGTCAGTGTGTGTGGGACTGTACCCCAGTGAGAGTCAGTGTGTGGGACCCGTACCCCAGTGAGAGTCAGTGTGTGTGGGACCTGTACCCCAGTGAGAGTCACTGTGTGTGGGACTGTACCCCAGTAAGAGTCAGTGTATGTGGGACCCGTACCCCAGTGAGAATCACTGTGTGTGGGACTGTACCCCAGTGAGAGTCAGTGTGTATGAGACTGTACCCCAGTGAGAGTCAGTGTGTGTGGGACTGTACCCCAGTGAATCAGTGTGTGTGGGACTGTACCCCATTGAGAGTCAGTGTGTGGGACCCATACCCCAGTGAGTCAGTGTGTGTGTGGGACCCGTACCCCAGTGAGTCAGTGTGTGTGGGACTGTACCCCAGTGAGTCAGTGTGTGTGGGACTGTACCCCAGTGAGTCAGTGTGTGTGGGACTGTACCCCAGTGAGAGTCAGTGTGTGTGGGACTGTACCCCAGTGAGAGTCAGTATGTGGGACCCGTACCCCAGTGAGAGTCAGTGTGTGTGGGACCCGTACCCCAGTGAGAGTCAGTGAGTGTGGGACTGTACCCCAGTGAGAGTCAGTGTGTGGGGGACCCGTACCCCAGTGAGTCAGTGTGTGTGGGACTGTACCCCAGTGAGAGTCAGTGTGTGGGACCCGTACCCCAGTGAGAGTCAGTGTGTGTGGGACCCATACCCCAATGAGTCAGTGTGTGTGGGACTGTACCCCAGTGAGAGTCAGTATGTGGGACTGTACCCCAGTGAGAGTCAGTGTGTGTGGGACCCGTACCCCAGTGAGAGTCAGTGTGTGTGGGACCCGTACCCCAGTGAGAGTCAGTGTGTGTGGGACTGTACCCCAGTGAGAGTCAGTATGTGGGACTGTACCCCAGTGAGAGTCAGTGTGTGTGGGACTGTACCCCAGTGAGAGCCAGTGTGTGTGGGACTGTACCCCAGTGAGGGTCAGTGTGTGTGGGACTGTGGAAACATAGAAAATACGTGCAAGAGTAGGCCATTCAGCCCTTCAGGCCTGCACCACCATTCAATATGATCATGGCTGATCATTCACCTCAGTACCCCTTCCCTGCTTTCTCTCCATAACCCTTGATCCCTTTAGCCATAAGGGCCACATCTAACTCCCTTTTGAATACATCTAATGAACTGGCCTCAACAATTTTCCGTGATAGAGAATTCCACAGGTTCACAATTCTCTGAGTGAAGAAGTTTCTCCTCATCTTGTTTCTAAATGGCTTCCCCCTTATCCTTAGACTGTGACCCCTGGTTCTGGACTTCCCCAACATCGGGAACATTCTTCTCGCATCTAACCTGTCCAATCCCATCAGAATTTTATATGTTTCTATGAGATCCCCTCGCATTCTTCTAAATTCCAGTGAATATAAGCCTAGTCGATCCAGTCTTTCTTCATATGTCAGTCCTGCCATCCCATGAATCACTCTGGTGAATCTTCGCTGCACTCTCTCAATAGCAAGAATGTCCTTCCTCAGATTAGGAGACGAGAATTGCAGACAATACTCAAGGTGTGGTCTCACCAAGGCCCTGTACAACTGCAGTAAGACCTCCCTGCTCCTATACTCAAATCCTTTTGCTATGAAGGCCAACATGCCATTTGCCTTCTTCACCGCCTGCTGTACCTGCATGCCAACTTTCAATGACTGATGTACCATAACACCCAGGTCTCGTTGCACCTCCCCTTTTCCTAATCTGTCACCATTCAGATAATAATCTGCTTTCCTGTTTTTGCCACCAAAGTGGATAACCTCACATTTATCCACGTTATACTGCATCTGCCATGCATTTGCCCACTCACCTAACCTGTCCAAGTCACCCTGCAGCCTCTTAGCATCCTCCTCACAGCTCACACCGCCACCCAGCTTAGTGTCATCTGCAAACTTGGAGATATTACACTCAATTCCTTCATCTAAATCATGAATGTATATTGTAAAGAGCTGGGGTCCCAGCACTGAGCCCTGCGGCACCACACTAGTCACTGCCTGCCATTTTGAAAAGGACCCGTTTATCCCGACTCTCTGCTTCCTGTCTGCCAACCAGTTCTCTATCCACGTCAGTACATTACCTCCAATACCATGTGCTTTAATTTTGCACACCAATCTGTTATGTGGGACCTTGTCAAAAGCCTTTTGAAAGTCCAAATACACCACATCCACTGGTTCTCCCTTGTCCACTCTACTAGTTACATCCTCAAAAATTTATAGCAGATTTGTCAAGCATGATTTCCCTTTCATAAATCCATGCTGACTTGGACCGATCCTGTCACTGCTTTCCAAATGCGCTGCTATTACATCTTTAATAATTGACTCCAGCATTTTCCCCACCACCGATGTCAGGCTAACCGGTCGATAATTCCCTGTTTTCTCTGCCTCATTAGCTACCCACCAATCCAAAGGAACTGATCCAGAGTCCATGGAATATCGGAAAATGATCACCAATGCATCGACTATTTCCAGCTCCACTTCCTTAAGTACTCTGGGATGCAGACTATCAGGACACGGGGATTTATCGGCCTTCCGTCCCTTCAATTTCCCGAACACCATTTCCTGACGAATAAGGCTTTCCCTCAGTTCCCCCTTCTCGTTAGACCCTCGGTCTTCTAGTATTTTCGGGAGGTTATTGTGGGACCCGTACCCCAGTGAGAGACAGTGTGTGTGGGACATGTACCCCAGTGAGAGTCAGTGTGTGTGGGACATGTACCCCAGTGAGAGTCAGTGTGTGTGGGACATGTACCCCAGTGAGAGTCAGTGTGTGTGGGACCCGTACCCCAGTGAGAGTCAGTGTGTGTGGGACCCGTACCCCAGTGAGAGTCAGTGTGTGTGGGACTGTACCCCAGTGAGAGTCAGTGTGTGTGGGACCCGTACCCCAGTGAGAGTCAGTGTGTGTGTGGGACTGTACCCCAGTGAGAGTCAGTGTGTGTGAGACTGTACCCCAGTGAGAGTCAGTGTGTGTGGGACTGTACCCCAGTGCGAGTCCGTGTGTGTGGGACTGTACCCCAGTGAGAGTCAGTGTGTGTGTGGGACCCATACCCCAGTGAGAGTCAGTGTGTGGGACTGTACCCCAGTGAGAGTCAATGTGTGTGGGACTGTACCTCAGTGATAGTCAGTGTGTGTGTGACCCGTACCCCAGTGAGAGTCAGTGTGTGTGGGACTGTAACCCAGTGAGAGTCAGTGTGTGTGGGACTGTACCCCAATGAGAGTCAGTGTGTGTGGGACTGTACCCCAGTGAGAGTCAGTGTGTGTGGGACTGTACCCCAGTGAGAGTCAGTGTGTGTTGGGCCCGTACCCCAGTGATAGTCAGTGTGTGTGAGAATGTACCCCAGTGAGAGTCAGTGTGTGTGGGACTGTACCCCAGTGATAGTCAGTGTGTGGGACTGTACCCCAGTGAGTGTCAGTGTGTGTGGGACTGTAGCCCAGTGAGTGTCAGTGTGTGTGGGACCCGTACCCCAGTGAGAGTCAGTGTGTGTGGGACTGTACCCCAGTGAGAGTCAGTGTGTGTGGGACCCGTACCCCAGTGCGAGTCAGTGTGTGAGGGACTGTACCCCAGTGAGAGTCAGTGTGTGTTGGACTGTACCCCAGTGAGAGTCAGTGTGTGTGGGACCTGTACCCCAGTGAGAGTCAGAGTGTGTGGGACCTGTACCCCAGTGAGAGTCAGTGTGTGTGACTGTACCCCAGTGAGAGTCAGTGTGTGTGGGAAGTGTACCCCAGTGAGGGTCAGTGTGTGTGGGACCGTACCCCAGTGAGAGTCAGTCTGTGTGGGACCTGTACTCCAGTGAGAGTCATAGTGTGTGTGGGACTGTACCCCAGTGAGAGTCCGTGTGTGTGGGACTGTACCCCAATGAGAGTCAGTGTGTGTGGGACCCGTACCCCAGTGAGAGTCAGTGTGTGTGGGACTGTACCCCAGTGAGAGTCAGTGTGTGTGGGACTGTACCTCAGTGATAGTCAGTGTGTGTGTGACCCGTACCCCAGTGAGAGTCAGTGTGTGTGGGACTGTACCCCAGTGAGAGTCAGTGTGTGTGGGACTGTACCCCAGTGAGAGTCAGTGTGTGTGGGACTGTACCTCAGTGATAGTCAGTGTGTGTGTGACCCGTACCCCAGTGAGAGTCAGTGTGTGTGGGACTGTACCCCAGTGAGTGTCAGTGTGTGTGGGACTGTAGCCCAGTGAGAGTCAGTGTGTGTGGGACCCGTACCCCAGTGAGTGTCAGTGTGTGTGGGACTGTACCCCAGTGAGAGTCAGTGTGTGTGGGACCCGTACCCCAGTGAGAGTCAGTGTGTGTGGGACTGTACCCCAGTGAGAGTCAGTGTGTGTGGGACCCGTACCCCAGTGAGTGTCAGTGTGTGTGGGACTGTACCCCAGTGAGAGTCAGTGTGTGTGGGACCCGTACCCCAGTGAGAGTCAGTGTGTGTGGGACTGTACCCCAGTGAGAGTCAGTGTGTGTGGGACTGTACCCCAGTGAGAGTCAGTGTGTGTGGGACCTGTACCCCAGTGAGAGTCAGTGTGTGTGGGACTGTATCCCAGTGAAAGTCAGTGTGTGTGGGACCTGTACCCCAGTGAGAGTCAGTGTGTGTGGGACTGTACCCCAGTAAGAGTCAGTGTGTGTGGGACCTGTACCCCAGTGAGAGTCAGTGTGTGTGCGACCTGTACCCCAGTGAGAGTCAGTCTGTGTGGGACTGTACCCCAGTGAGAGTCAGTGTGTGTGGGACCTGTACTCCAGTGAGAGTCAGTGTGTGTGGGACTGTACCCCAGTGAGAGTCAGTGTGTGTGGGACTGTACCCCAGTGAGTGTCAGTGTGTGTGGGACTGTACCCCAGTGAGAGTCAGTGTGTGTGGGACAGTACCCCAGTGAGAGTCAGTGTGTGTGGGACTGTACCCCAGTGAGAGTCAGTGTGTGTGGGACCCGTACCCCAGTGAGAGTCAGTGTGTGTGCGACCCGTACCCCAGTGAGAGTCAGTGTGTGTGGGACCTGTACCCCAGTGAGAGTCAGTGTGTGTGGGACTGTACCCCAGTGAGAGTCAGTGTGTGTGGGACCTGTACCCCAGTGAGAGTCAGTGTGTGTGGGACTGTACCCCAGTAAGAGTCAGTGTGTGTGGGACTGTACCCCAGTGAGAGTCTGTGTGTGTGGGACTGTACCCCAGTGAGAGTCAGTGTGTGTGGGACTCGTACCCCAGTGATAGTCAGTGTGTGTGGGACTGTACCCCAGTGATAGTCAGTGTGTGGGACTGTACCCCAGTGAGTGTCAGTGTGTGTGGGACTGTAGCCCAGTGAGAGTCAGTGTGTGTGGGACCCGTACCCCAGTGAGTGTCAGTGTGTGTGGGACTGTACCCCAGTGAGAGTCAGTGTGTGTGGGACCCGTACCCCAGTGAGAGTCAGTGTGTGTGGGACTGTACCCCAGTGAGAGTCAGTGTGTGTGGGAACCGTACCCCAGTGAGTGTCAGTGTGTGTGGGACTGTACCCCAGTGAGAGTCAGTGTGTGTGGGAAGTGTACCCCAGTGAGGGTCAGTGTGTGTGGGACCGTACCCCAGTGAGAGTCAGTCTGTGTGGGACCTGTACTCCAGTGAGAGTCATAGTGTGTGTGGGACTGTACCCCAGTGAGAGTCCGTGTGTGTGGGACTGTACCCCAATGAGAGTCAGTGTGTGTGGGACCCGTACCCCAGTGAGAGTCAGTGTGTGTGTGGGACTGTACCCCAGTGAGAGTCAGTGTGTGTGGGACTGTACACAAGTGAGAGTCAGTGTGTGTGGGACTGTACCCCAGTGAGTGTCAGTATGTGTGGAACTGTACCCCAGGGAGAGTCAGTGTGTGTGTGGGACTGTACCCCAGTGAGAGTCAGTGTGTGTGGGACTGTACCCCAGTGAGAGTCAGTGTGTGTGTAACTGTACCCCAGTGAGAGTCAGTGTGTGTGTGGGACTGTACCCCAGTGAGAGTCAGTGTGTGTGAGACTGTACCCCAGTGAGAGTCAGTGTGTGTGGGACTGTACCCCAGTGAGAGTCAGTGTGTGTGGGACTGTACCCCAGTGAGAGTCAGTGTGTGTGTGACCCATACCCCAGTGAGAGTCAGTGTGTGTGGGACTGTACCCCAGTGAGAGTCAGTGTGTGTGGGACTGTACCCCAGTGAGAGTCAGTGTGTGTGGGACTGTACCCCAATGACAGTCAGTGTGTGTGGGACCCGTACCCCAGTGAGAGTCAGTGTGTGTGGGACTGTACCCCAGTGAGAGTCAATGTGTGTGGGACTGTACCTCAGTGATAGTCAGTGTGTGTGTGACCCGTACCCCAGTGAGAGTCAGTGTGTATGGGACTGTACCCCAGTGCGAGTCCATGTGTGTGGGACTGTACCCCAGTGAGAGTCAGTGTGTGTGGGACTGTACCCCAGTGAGAGTCAGTGTGTGTGTGACCCATACCCCAGTGAGAGTCAGTGTGTGTGGGACTGTACCCCAGTGAGAGTCAGTGTGTGTGGGACTGTACCCCAGTGAGAGTCAGTGTGTGTGGGACTGTAACCCAGTGAGAGTCAGTGTGTGTGGGACTGTACCCCAGTGAGAGTCAGTGTGTGTGGGACTGTACCCCAGTGAGAGTCAGTGTGTATGGGACTGTACCCCAGTGAGAGTCAGTGTGTGTGGGACCATACCCCAGTGAGAGTCAGTGTGTATGGGAATGTACCCCAGTGAGTCAGTGTGTGTGGGACTGTACCCCAGTGAGAGTCAGTGTGTGTGGGACTGTACCCCAGTGAGAGTCAGTGTGTGTGGAACTGTACCCCAGGGAGAGTCAGTGTGTGTGTGGGACTGTACCCCAGTGAGAGTCAGTGTGTGTGGGACTGTACCCCAGTGAGAGTCAGTGTGTGTGTAACTGTACCCCAGTGAGAGTCAGTGTGTGTGTGGGACTGTACCCCAGTGAGAGTCAGTGTGTGTGAGACTGTACCCCAGTGAGAGTCAGTGTGTGTGGGACTGTACCCCAGTGCGAGTCCGTGTGTGTGGGACTGTACCCCAGTGAGAGTCAGTGTGTGTGTGGGACCCATACCCCAGTGAGAGTCAGTGTGTGGGACTGTACCCCAGTGAGAGTCAATGTGTGTGGGACTGTACCTCAGTGATAGTCAGTGTGTGTGTGACCCGTACCCCAGTGAGAGTCAGTGTGTGTGGGACTGTAACCCAGTGAGAGTCAGTGTGTGTGGGACTGTACCCCAATGAGAGTCAGTGTGTGTGGGACTGTACCCCAGTGAGAGTCAGTGTGTGTGGGACTGTACCCCAGTGAGAGTCAGTGTGTGTTGGGCCCGTACCCCAGTGATAGTCAGTGTGTGTGAGAATGTACCCCAGTGAGAGTCAGTGTGTGTGGGACTGTACCCCAGTGATAGTCAGTGTGTGGGACTGTACCCCAGTGAGTGTCAGTGTGTGTGGGACTGTAGCCCAGTGAGTGTCAGTGTGTGTGGGACCCGTACCCCAGTGAGAGTCAGTGTGTGTGGGACTGTACCCCAGTGAGAGTCAGTGTGTGTGGGACCCGTACCCCAGTGCGAGTCAGTGTGTGAGGGACTGTACCCCAGTGAGAGTCAGTGTGTGTTGGACTGTACCCCAGTGAGAGTCAGTGTGTGTGGGACCTGTACCCCAGTGAGAGTCAGAGTGTGTGGGACCTGTACCCCAGTGAGAGTCAGTGTGTGTGACTGTACCCCAGTGAGAGTCAGTGTGTGTGGGAAGTGTACCCCAGTGAGGGTCAGTGTGTGTGGGACCGTACCCCAGTGAGAGTCAGTCTGTGTGGGACCTGTACTCCAGTGAGAGTCATAGTGTGTGTGGGACTGTACCCCAGTGAGAGTCCGTGTGTGTGGGACTGTACCCCAATGAGAGTCAGTGTGTGTGGGACCGTACCCCAGTGAGAGTCAGTCTGTGTGGGACCTGTACTCCAGTGAGAGTCATAGTGTGTGTGGGACTGTACCCCAGTGAGAGTCCGTGTGTGTGGGACTGTACCCCAATGAGAGTCAGTGTGTGTGGGACCCGTACCCCAGTGAGAGTCAGTGTGTGTGGGACTGTACCCCAGTGAGAGTCAGTGTGTGTGGGACTGTACCTCAGTGATAGTCAGTGTGTGTGTGACCCGTACCCCAGTGAGAGTCAGTGTGTGTGGGACTGTACCCCAGTGAGAGTCAGTGTGTGTGGGACTGTACCCCAGTGAGAGTCAGTGTGTGTGGGACTGTACCTCAGTGATAGTCAGTGTGTGTGTGACCCGTACCCCAGTGAGAGTCAGTGTGTGTGGGACTGTACCCCAGTGAGAGTCAGTGTGTGTGGGACTGTACCCCAGTGAGAGTCAGTGTGTGTGGGACTGTACCCCAGTGAGAGTCTGTGTGTGTGGGACTGTACCCCAGTGAGAGTCAGTGTGTGTGGGACTCGTACCCCAGTGATAGTCAGTGTGTGTGGGACTGTACCCCAGTGATAGTCAGTGTGTGGGACTGTACCCCAGTGAGTGTCAGTGTGTGTGGGACTGTAGCCCAGTGAGAGTCAGTGTGTGTGGGACCCGTACCCCAGTGAGTGTCAGTGTGTGTGGGACTGTACCCCAGTGAGAGTCAGTGTGTGTGGGACCCGTACCCCAGTGAGAGTCAGTGTGTGTGGGACTGTACCCCAGTGAGAGTCAGTGTGTGTGGGACCCGTACCCCAGTGAGTGTCAGTGTGTGTGGGACTGTACCCCAGTGAGAGTCAGTGTGTGTGGGACCCGTACCCCAGTGAGAGTCAGTGTGTGTGGGACTGTACCTCAGTGAGAGTCAGTGTGTGTGGGACTGTACCCCAGTGAGAGTCAGTGTGTGTGGGACCTGTACCCCAGTGAGAGTCAGTGTGTGTGGGACTGTATCCCAGTGAAAGTCAGTGTGTGTGGGACCTGTACCCCAGTGAGAGTCAGTGTGTATGGGACTGTACCCCAGTAAGAGTCAGTGTGTGTGGGACCTGTACCCCAGTGAGAGTCAGTGTGTGTGCGACCTGTACCCCAGTGAGAGTCAGTCTGTGTGGGACTGTACCCCAGTGAGAGTCAGTGTGTGTGGGACCTGTACTCCAGTGAGAGTCAGTGTGTGTGGGACTGTAACCCAGTGAGAGTCATCGTGTGTGTGGGACTGTACCCCAGTGAGAGTCAGTGTGTCTGGGACTGTACACCAGTGATAGTCAGTGTGTGGGACTGTACCCCAGTGAGAGTCAGTGTGTGTGGGACTGTACCCCAGTGAGTGTCAGTGTGTGTGGGACTGTACCCCAGTGAGAGTCAGTGTGTGTGGGACAGTACCCCAGTGAGAGTCAGTGTGTGTGGGACTGTACCCCAGTGAGAGTCAGTGTGTGTGGGACCCGTACCCCAGTGAGAGTCAGTGTGTGTGCGACCCGTACCCCAGTGAGAGTCAGTGTGTGTGGGACCTGTACCCCAGTGAGAGTCAGTGTGTGTGGGACTGTACCCCAGTGAGAGTCAGTGTGTGTGGGACCTGTACCCCAGTGAGAGTCAGTGTGTGTGGGACTGTACCCCAGTAAGAGTCAGTGTGTGTGGGACTGTACCCCAGTGAGAGTCTGTGTGTGTGGGACTGTACCCCAGTGAGAGTCAGTGTGTGTGGGACTCGTACCCCAGTGATAGTCAGTGTGTGTGGGACTGTACCCCAGTGATAGTCAGTGTGTGGGACTGTACCCCAGTGAGTGTCAGTGTGTGTGGGACTGTAGCCCAGTGAGAGTCAGTGTGTGTGGGACCCGTACCCCAGTGAGTGTCAGTGTGTGTGGGACTGTACCCCAGTGAGAGTCAGTGTGTGTGGGACCCGTACCCCAGTGAGAGTCAGTGTGTGTGGGACTGTACCCCAGTGAGAGTCAGTGTGTGTGGGAACCGTACCCCAGTGAGTGTCAGTGTGTGTGGGACTGTACCCCAGTGAGAGTCAGTGTGTGTGGGAAGTGTACCCCAGTGAGGGTCAGTGTGTGTGGGACCATACCCCAGTGAGAGTCAGTCTGTGTGGGACCTGTACTCCAGTGAGAGTCATAGTGTGTGTGGGACTGTACCCCAGTGAGAGTCCGTGTGTGTGGGACTGTACCCCAATGAGAGTCAGTGTGTGTGGGACCCGTACCCCAGTGAGAGTCAGTGTGTGTGGGACTGTACCCCAGTGAGAGTCAGTGTGTGTGGGACTGTACCTCAGTGATAGTCAGTGTGTGTGTGACCCGTACCCCAGTGAGAGTCAGTGTGTGTGGGACTGTACCCCAGTGAGAGTCAGTGTGTGTGGGACTGTACCCCAGTGAGAGTCAGTGTGTGTGGGACTGTACCCCAGTGAGAGTCTGTGTGTGTGGGACTGTACCCCAGTGAGAGTCAGTGTGTGTGGGACTCGTACCCCAGTGATAGTCAGTGTGTGTGGGACTGTACCCCAGTGATAGTCAGTGTGTGGGACTGTACCCCAGTGAGTGTCAGTGTGTGTGGGACTGTAGCCCAGTGAGAGTCAGTGTGTGTGGGACCCGTACCCCAGTGAGTGTCAGTGTGTGTGGGACTGTACCCCAGTGAGAGTCAGTGTGTGTGGGACCCGTACCCCAGTGAGAGTCAGTGTGTGTGGGACTGTACCCCAGTGAGAGTCAGTGTGTGTGGGACCCGTACCCCAGTGAGTGTCAGTGTGTGTGGGACTGTACCCCAGTGAGAGTCAGTGTGTGTGGGACCCGTACCCCAGTGAGAGTCAGTGTGTGTGGGACTGTACCCCAGTGAGAGTCAGTGTGTGTGGGACTGTACCCCAGTGAGAGTCAGTGTGTGTGGGACCTGTACCCCAGTGAGAGTCAGTGTGTGTGGGACTGTACCCCAGTGAAAGTCAGTGTGTGTGGGACCTGTACCCCAGTGAGAGTCAGTGTGTGTGGGACTGTACCCCAGTAAGAGTCAGTGTGTGTGGGACCTGTACCCCAGTGAGAGTCAGTGTGTGTGCGACCTGTACCCCAGTGAGAGTCAGTCTGTGTGGGACTGTACCCCAGTGAGAGTCAGTGTGTGTGGGACCTGTACTCCAGTGAGAGTCAGTGTGTGTGGGACTGTACCCCAGTGAGAGTCATCGTGTGTGTGGGACTGTACCCCAGTGAGAGTCAGTGTGTCTGGGACTGTACCCCAGTGATAGTCAGTGTGTGGGACTGTACCCCAGTGAGAGTCAGTGTGTGTGGGACTGTACCCCAGTGAGTGTCAGTGTGTGTGGGACTGTACCCCAGTGAGAGTCAGTGTGTGTGGGACAGTACCCCAGTGAGAGTCAGTGTGTGTGGGACTGTACCCCAGTGAGAGTCAGTGTGTGTGGGACCCGTACCCCAGTGAGAGTCAGTGTGTGTGCGACCCGTACCCCAGTGAGAGTCAGTGTGTGTGGGACCTGTACCCCAGTGAGAGTCAGTGTGTGTGGGACTGTACCCCAGTGAGAGTCAGTGTGTGTGGGACCTGTACCCCAGTGAGAGTCAGTGTGTGTGGGACTGTACCCCAGTAAGAGTCAGTGTGTGTGGGACCTGTACCCCAGTGAGAGTCAGTGTGTGTGCGACCTGTACCCCAGTGAGAGTCAGTCTGTGTGGGACTGTACCCCAGTGAGAGTCAGTGTGTGTGGGACTGTACCCCAGTGAGAGTCATAGTGTGTGTGGGACTGTACCCCAGTGAGAGTCCGTGTGTGTGGGACTGTACCCCAATGAGAGTCAGTGTGTGTGGGACCCGTACCCCAGTGAGAGTCAGTGTGTGTGGGACTGTACCCCAGTGAGAGTCAGTGTGTGTGGGACTGTACCTCAGTGATAGTCAGTGTGTGTGTGACCCGTACCCCAGTGAGAGTCAGTGTGTGTGGGACTGTACTCCAGTGAGAGTCAGTGTGAGTGGGACTGTACCCCAGTGAGAGTCAGTGTGTGTGGGACTGTACCCCAGTGAGAGTCTGTGTGTGTGTGACTGTACCCCAGTGAGAGTCAGTGTGTGTGGGACTCGTACCCCAGTGATAGTCAGTGTGTGTGGGACTGTACCCCAGTGATAGTCAGTGTGTGGGACTGTACCCCAGTGAGTGTCAGTGTGTGTGGGACTGTAGCCCAGTGAGAGTCAGTGTGTGTGGGACCCGTACCCCAGTGAGTGTCAGTGTGTGTGGGACTGTACCCCAGTGAGAGTCAGTGTGTGTGGGACCCGTACCCCAGTGAGAGTCAGTGTGTGTGGGACCCGTACCCCAGTGAGAGTCAGTGTGTGTGGGACTGTACCCCAGTGAGAGTCAGTGTGTGTGGGACCCGTACCCCAGTGAGTGTCAGTGTGTGTGGGACTGTACCCCAGTGAGAGTCAGTGTGTGTGGGACCCGTACCCCAGTGAGAGTCAGTGTGTGTGGGACTGTACCCCAGTGAGAGTCAGTGTGTGTGGGACTGTACCCCAGTGAGAGTCAGTGTGTGTGGGACCTGTACCCCAGTGAGAGTCAGTGTGTGTGGGACCTGTACCCCAGTGAGAGTCAGTGTGTGTGGAACCTGTACCCCAGTGAGAGTCAGTGTGTGTGGGACCCCTACCCCAGTGAGTCAGTGTGTGTGGGACCCCTACCCCAGTGAGTCAGTGTGTGTGGGACTGTACCCCAGTGAGAGTCATCGTGTGTGTGGGACTGTACCCTATTGAGGGGTGAGTTAATGCTGGAAGCAGAGGATGCCAGTGATGGGTTTTATTCGAATGAAACAGAGCAGAAACCGAAAGTAGCTGGACAATAATTTGTCGAATGTCAGGCCTAAAACACACACAATGTTCCGCTCACAATCACGTCTCATGCTCCCAGTGAGGAGACGTCCACCCCAAATATCGAAACCTCGCTACCCCCGGTACGCCTGCTGCAACGTTGGCACAGCTGATAGAGACCCATTCTTTTCCAAATGGCAAAATAATATTAAAGGTTTGAGCTTTGCACGAGTACACACAGTCGTTCCCACAACCCTCAGGTCAAGTGGCATAAAGACGCTGTAAGATGCAGGGGCTGTGATTGGTTTGGTGGGTCTCGGAGATTTCAGGGAGTGAAATGACTTGTTACAAATGCTTGTTTGGTGGATGAACCCCTGGCCGGTGCTGGTCAGGGGCAGTGTGTGGACTGTGAGTGAGGACACATAACATGGGCAGTGTCGCACTGCGCTGCAGACCCAACACCTCGAAAAGCCTCCTCCACTGAACAGGAAAAGTACAAAAATAAAGCGTTTTGTTGAGTGGTCTGAGGTCCCATTCGCCAACTCCGGGAATGTAAAGAGGCAGAGTCCGAGTTGAGGCTGGTGTTAATCCCAACAGAGACCAACTATCTACTCGTCCTTTCTCAACTTCAAGTGGCCCCACAGTGTCGGTGGGATGATGGGGGGGTCCCGTGGCTCCCCATTGTCATCGAATCGCAAACGCAGAGTATTCCTGATCACCAGCTTTTCCACAATGAAGGAGGCACAGAACCAGGGCACTGCGTACTCCAGTGTCACTAACCCCATGAAATCATAATCAAACTGGGAGTAGTCCCACGGACAGGCGTTGAACTGGCGCAGAATAAAGCCAGTGGAGAACTCCCAGAGGTAGGTCCACAGGGTGTAGATAATGCAGCGTAGCACACCAGGACAGCGGTCCTTCAGGACCAGATACATCCGCTCCACCACCATCAGAGACGTGCCGTAGATGAAAAGAGCCCAAACACTGGTGACTCCCGGGAACTTCCAGTTGCAATTGATGACAAACTCCCAGGCGGCCGTAAACATCACCTCACAGAAATAGCCATGGATGGCATAGAGGTACCATCGGGAGAGGGCACTGAGGGGCTCGGCAGGCCGCATCATCCTCCCGTCTTCGGGCAACCGCACACAGCCCTGAAACAAAACACATCCCGGTTATTTCCAGCAGTGTGAGATAGAGCTGGCACCCTGTACCCCCCGCACCACGAAACCCCTGCACCCCAAAAATGCCTCACCCCCCAAACCCCCTCACCTCAAACCCCCACACTACAAACCCCCTCACCCCAAACCCCCTCACTCCAAACCCCCCACACTCCAAACCCCCTCACTCCAAACCCCCCACACTCCAAACCCCCTCACCCCAAACCTCCTCACCCCAAACCCCCTCACCCCAAACCCCCTCACTCCAAACCCCCCACACTCCAAACCCCCTCACTCCAAACCCCCCACACTCCAAACCCCCTCACCCCAAACCTCCTCACCCCAAACCCCCCACTCCAAACCCCCTCACCGCAAACCCCCTCACCCCAAACCCCCTCACTCCAAACCCCCCACACTCCAAACCCCCTCACGCCAAACCCCCTCACCCCAAACCCCCTCACCCCAAACCCCCCACTCCAAACCCCCTCACCCCAAACCCCCTCACCCCAAACC
>NC_092002.1:24500783-24508269 GCF_044704955.1 Pristiophorus japonicus
GGACTGGTTTGATGAGAATGATCAGGAGATCCAAGAACTAATAGATCACAACGCAGGGCGTTTCTGAACCTTAAACAACAACCCAATGCGGGAGCAACAAAGCAGCATTACAGACGGCTCAAGGCTGAGGTCCAACAAAAAACCCAGGACCTAAAGAACAGGTGGTGGATGGAGAAAGCACAGGAGATACAGCAGCTGGCCGACAGCCATGATGTGCAAGGATCTTCATCGCAGTCAAGGCCACCTACGGTCCAAACACCCAAGGCCCCACCCCACTGCTGGCCAAGAACAGGGAAACACTCATCAAGGACACCGAGGCAATCAGGGCCCGCTGGAAGGAGTATTTCAAAGATCTCCTCAATCGAGAGTCCGCCTTTGACCCGAGTGTTCTCGACTCCATCCTGCAGCATACTCCCCGCCACCACCTCAGTAAAACCCCAACACTGCACGAGGTAGAAAAAGCCATTAGACAGCTCAAAAACAACAAGGCTACAGGAGCGGATGGAATCCCCGCTGAGGCACTAAAGTATGGCGGAGAGGCACTTCCGGCGCGGATACATGACCTCATCTCTCTCATCTGGAGGGAGGAGAGCATGCCGGGAGATCTCAGAGATGCAGTGATCGTGACCATCTTTAAAAAAGGGGACAAGTCCGGCTGCGGCAACTACAGAGGAATCTCCCTGTTATCAGCCACTGGGAAAGTCATCGCTAGAATCCCCCTCAACCGTCTTCTCCGTGGCTGAGGAGCTCCTCCCGGAGTCACAGTGCGGATTCCGTTCCCTCCGGGGCACAACGGACATGATCTTTAATGCGCGATAATTGCCAGAGAAATGCAGAGAACAACACCAACCCTTGTACGTGGCCTTCTTCGATCTTACAAAGGCCTTTGATACTGTCAACCGCGAGGGTCTATGGAGCGTCCTCCTCCGCTTCGGATGCCCCCCAAAAGTTCGTCACCATCCTCCGTCTGCTCCACGCCGACATGCAGGCCGTGATCCTGACCAACGGATCCATTACAGACCCAATCCACATCTGGACTGGGGACAAGCAGGACTGCATCATCGCCCCAACCCTCTTCTCAATCTTCCTCACTGCAATGCTCCACCTCACAGTCAACAAGCTCCCCGCTGGAGTGGAGCAAAACTACAGAACCAGTGGGAACCTGTTCAACCTTCGCCGCCTCCAGGCCAGGTCCAAGATCACCCCAACCTCCGTCGTCGAGCTACAGTACACAGACGACGCCTGTGTTTGCGCACATACAGAGGCTGAACTCCAGGACATAGTCGACGTATTTACTGAGACATACGAAAGCCTTACGTTAAACATCCGTTAGACAAAGGTCCTCCACCAACCTGACCCCGCCCCAATCATCAAGATCCACGGCGCGGCCCTGGACAATGCGGACCACTTCCCATACCTCGAGAGCCTCCTATCAACAAGAGCAGGCATCGACGACGAGATTCAGCACCGCCTCCAGTGCGCCAATGCAGCCTTCGGCCGCCTGAGGAAAAGAGTGTTTGAAGATCAGGCCCTCAAACCTACCACCAAGCTCATGGTCTACAGAGCTGTAGTAATACCCGCCCTCCTGTATGGCTCAGAGACATGGACCATGTACAGTAGACACCTCAAGTCGCTGGAGAAATATCACCAACGATGTCTCTGCAAGATCCTACAAATCCCCTGGGAGGACAGGCGCACCAACATCAGCATCCTCATTCAGGCCAACATCCCCAGCATTGAAGTACTGACCACACTCGATCAGCTCTGCTGGGCAGGCCACATAGTCCGTATGCCAGACACGAGACTCCCAAAGCAAGTGCTCTACCTGGAGCTCCTTCACGGCAAACGAGCCAAAGGTGGGCAGAGGAAACGTTACAAGGTTATCCACTTTGGTGGTAAAAACAGAGACAGACTATTATCTGAATGGTGACAGATTAGGAAAAGGGGAGGTGCAACGAGACCTGGGTGTCATGGTACATCAGTCATTGAAGGTTGGCATGCAGGTACAGCAGGCGGTTAAGAAAGCAAATGGCATGTTGGCCTTCATAGCGAGGGGATTTGAATACAGGGGCAGGGAGGTGTTGCTACAATTGTACAGGGCCTTGGTGAGGCCACACCTGGAGTATTGTGTACAGTTTTGGTCTCCTAACTTGAGGAAGGACATTCTTGCTATTGAGGGAGTGCAGCGAAGATTCACCAGACTGATTCCCGGGATGGCGGGACTGACCTATCAAGAAAGACTGGATCAACTGGACTTGTATTCACTGGAGTTCAGAAGAATGAGAGGGGACCTCATGGAAACGTTTAAAATTCTGACGTGTTTAGACAGGTTAGATGCAGGAAGAATGTTCCCAATGTTGGGGAAGTCCAGAACCAGGGGTCACAGTCTGAGGATAAGGGGTAAGCCATTTAGGACCGAGATGAGGAGAAACTTCTTCACCCAGAGAGTGATGAACCTGTGGAATTCTCCACCACAGAAAGTTGTTGAGGCCAATTCACTAAATATATTCAAAAGGGAGTTAGATGAAGTCCTTACTACTCGGGGGATCAAGGGTTATGGCGAGAAAGCAGGAAGGGGGTACTGAAGTTTCATGTTCAGCCATGAACTCATTGAATGGCGGTGCAGGCTAGAAGGGCTGAATGGCCTGCTCCTGCACCTATTTTCTATGTTTCTATGTTTCTAAGGACACCCTCAAAGCCTCCCTGATAAAGTGCAACATCCCCACCGACACCTGGGAGTCCCTGGCCCAAAGACCAGTCCGCCCTAAGTGGAGGAAGTGCATCCGGGAGGGCGCTGAGCACCTCGAGTCTCGTCACCGAGAGCGTGCAGAAATCAAGCGCAGGCAGCGGAAGGAGCATGCGGCAAACCAGTCCCACCCTCCCCTTCCACCGACTATCTATCTCACCTGTGACAGAGTCTGTGGCTCTCGTATTGGACTGTTCAGCCACCAAAGAACTCACTTCAGGAGTGGAAGCAAGTCTTCCTCGATTCCGAGGGACTGCCTATGATGATGATGATGTATGAGTGATAATGTGTGTGGGTATGTGTCTGAGTGAGTGTGTGAGTGAGTGTGTGTGTGTGTGGTGTGTGTGTGTGTGAGAGCGTGTGTGTGTGTGAGTGTGTGTGAGTGTTTTGTGTGTGTGAATGTGAGTGTGAGTGCGTGTGTGAGTGTGTGTGAGTGTGAGTGAGTGTGAATGTGAGTGTGAGTGCGTGTGTGAGTGTGTGTGTGTGTGTGTGTGTGAGTGTGAGTATGAGTGTGTGAGTATGAGGGTGTGAGTGTGTGTGAGTGTGTGTGTGTGTGTGAGTGTGAGTGAGTGTGAGTATGAGTGTGTGAGTATGAGGGTGTGAGTGTGTGTGTGTGCAGGTGCCTTTGAAAAGGGAATTGGAGAAATGTGCGGGGCTGTGGGGAAAGAACGGGGCAGTGGGACTAACTGGATTGCTGTGTCACCGAGCCGGTACAGGCACAATGGGCTGAACGGCCTCCTGCTGTACTCTAAGGCTTTATGATGCATCTATGTGGGGGTTGGAAGCTGTGTATCAGGCTATCAGGTACAGGGTATTTACAGCCTATCAGACCCCCGAGAGACTCTGCGACTCCCCCTGAGCCTGCAGGGGACCCTGGATGTGAAGCCCCCCTTGCTGTCGGCCAAGCCCTTCCCCCACAGCCAGCGGGCTGGGAGCGGGGCCCACTGACTGAGGTCTGTCTCTAATCTACCAGCAGCCCGGGCTGTGGAGGAAACGAGCTGTCCCTGGACTCTGAGCCAAGAGAATCGTGCCCCACACCTCCTCCCTCGCCTGTTCCCCGCCCCCGCATTGCCGACAATGTCCTGTTTGGTAAAAACATTTCCTTAAAAGGGAACGATTTCCAGAAAAGCAGCCGGACTTGGCAGCAGGCAGCAGGCGAGCTGCACATTCCTGTCCTGTGCACAATCTGGGGAGTCCCACACACTATGTGTCCTGCTCCCAAAACCCACGTCACCCCCGGGAAACTCCAACTGTACCAGACACTGGGAATAAACAGGCAGGTGCAGGATCGCTAAACCCTGGCACTGAGCCCTGCCCTGCAATAACCTCCAACACTGTCCCATCAAACACTCCCAGGGCAGGTACAGCACGGGTTAGAAACAGAGTAAAGCTCCCTCAACCCCTCTCCCTCTGTCTATCTCTCTCTCTCCCTTTCTATCTCTCTCTCTCGCTCTCTCCCTCCCTCGCTCTCTCCCTCTCTCCCTCTCTTTCTCCCTCACTCTCTCGCTCTCTCTCTTTCTCCCTTCCTCTCTCTCTCCCTCCCTCTCTCTCTCCCTCCCTCCCTCACTCTCTCTTTCTCTCTCTCTTTCTCTGTGTATCAAAGATCCTAACTCTCTCCCTCCCTCTCTTTCTCTCTCCCTCTCTCGCTCTCTCTCTCTCCCTCCGTCCCTCTCTCTCTCCCTCTCTCGTTCACTCTCTCTCCCTCCCTTCCTCTCTCCCTCCCTCTCTGTGTATCGAGGACCCTCTCTCTCCCCCTCCCTCTCTTTCTCCCGCCCTCTCTCTCTCTCTCCCTCCCTCTACCTCTCTCTATCTCGCGCTCCCTCGTTCTCTCACTGTCCCTCTCTTTCACTCCCTCCCTCTCTGTATATTGGAGACCATGTCTCTCTCTCTCTCTCTCTCTCTCTCCCCCTCTCTCCCTCTCTCTCCCTCCTTCTCTCTACCTCTCTCTCTCTCTCCCATTCTCTCTCTCTCTCTCTCTCTCCCTCTCTCTCTGTATATCGGGGACCCTCTCTCTCCCTCTCTCGCTCTCTCTCCCTCCCTCTCTCGCTCTCTCTCTCTCCTCTCCCTCTCTTTCTCCCTCACTCTCTCGCTCCCTCTTTCTCCCTCCCTCACTCTCTCACTCGCTTTCTCTCTTGCTCTCTCACTCCTTCTCTCTCTCTCTTTCCCTCTCTCGCTCTCTCACTCTCTCTCACCCTCTCTCACTCTCTCTCTATGTATCGGAGACTCACTCTCTCTCTCTTTCTCGCTCCATCTCTCTCTCTCGCCCTTTCTCTCCCTCCCTCCATCCCCCTCTCTCTCTCTCCCTCCCTCTCTTTTTCTCTCTCACTCTCCATCTCTGTGTATCGAGGACCCTTCCTCTCTTTCACTCTCCCTCTCTCTCTCCCTCTGTCCCTCTCTCTCTCGCTCTCGTTTTCTCTCTCTCCATCCCTCCCTCTCTCTCTCTCCCTCTCCCTCTCTTTCTCCCTCCCTCATTCTCTCTCTCTCTCCCTCTCTCTCTCCCTCTTTTGCTCTCTCTCTCTGTCCCTCCCTCTCACTCCCATTCTCTCTGTGTATCGGGGATCGTGTCTCTCTCTCTCTGTCTCCCCCTCTCTATCTCTCGCTCTCTCCCTTCTTCTCTCTCTCACTTTCTCTCTCTCTCTCCATCCCTCTCTCCCTCCCTCCCTCCCACTCTCTCTCTCTCTCCATCACTCTCTGTGTATTGGGGACCCTCTCTCTCTATCTCTCTCTATCTCTTTCTCTAACTCTCTCACTCTCTCCCCCCACCCCCCCGCTCTCTCTCTCTCCTCTCTCTCACTATCTCGCTCCCCTTCTCTCTCTCTCTCTCACTATCTCTCTCCCTCTCGCTCTCTCCCCTTCTCTCTCTCTCTCTGTCTATCTCTCTCACTCTCTCGCCCCCTCTCTCTCCCCCTCTCTCTCTACCCCCCTCTCTCCCCGCTCTCTCTCCTCCCGCGCTCTCTCTCTCTCTCTCTCACTATCTCTCACTATCTCTCTCCCCCACTCTCTCTCTCACTATCTCTCTCTCTCTGTCTCTATCTCTCTCACTCTCCCCTCTCTCTCACTCCCTCACTCTCTCTCACCCTCTCTCACTCTCTCTCCCTATGTATCGGGGACTCACTCTCTCTCTCTTTCTCGCTCCATCTCTCTCTCTCTCGCCCTCTCTCTCTCCCTCCCTCCATCCCTCTCTCTCTCTCCCTCCCTCTCTCGCTCTCTCTCCCTCCCCCTCTCTCTCCCTTCCTCACTCTCTCTTTCTCTCTCACTCTCCATCTCTGTGTATTGAGGATCCTTCCCCTCTTTCACTCTCCCTCTCTCGCTCTCTCTCTCCCTCTGTCCCTCTCTCTCTCTCTCTCATTTTCTCTCCCCCTCCCTCCCTCTCTCTCTCTCTCTCTCCCTCTCTCTCTCCCTCTCTTGCTCTCTCTCTCTCTGTCCCTCCCTCTTACTCCCTTTCTCTCTGTATATCGGGGACCGTGTCTCTCTCTCTGTCTCCCCCTCTCTATCTCTCTCTCTCTCTCCCTCCTTCTCTCTCTCACTTTCTCTCTCTCTCCATCCCTCTCTCCCTCCCTCCCTCCCACTCTCTCTCTCTCTCCATCACTCTCTGTGTATTGGGGACCTTCTCTCTCTATCTCTCTATCTCTTTCTCTATCTCTCTCACTCTCTCCCCCCACCCCCCGCTCTCTCTCTCTCCTCTCTCTCACTATCTCTCTCCCCCTCTCTCTCTCTCTCACTATCTCTCTCCCTCTCGCTCTCTCCTCTTCTCTCTCTCTCTGTCTCTATCTCTCTCAATCTCTCGCCCCCTCTCTCTCTACCCCCCCCTCTCCCCGCTCTCTCTCCTCTCTCTCTCTCTCACTATCTCTCACTATCTCTCTCCCCCACTCTCTCTCTCACTATCTCTCTCTCTCTGTCTCTATCTCTCTCACTCTCCCCTCTCTCTCACTCCCTCACTCTCTCTCACCCTCTCTCACTCTCTCTCTCTATGTATCGGGGACTCACTCTCTCTCTCTTTCTCGCTCCATCTCTCTCTCTCTCTCGCCCTCTCTCTCTCCCTCCCTCCATCCCTCTCTTTCTCTCCCTCCCTCTCTCGCTCTCTCCCTCCCCCTCTCTCTCCCTTCCTCACTCTCTCTTTCTCTCTCACTCTCCATCTCTGTGTATCGAGGACCCTTCCCCTCTTTCACTCTCCATCTCTCGCTCTCTCTCTCCCTCTGTCCCTCTCTCTCTCTCTCTCTCTCGTTTTCTCTCCCCCTCCCTCCCTCTCTCTCTCTCTCTCTCCCTCTCTCTCTCCCTCTCTTGCTCTCTCTCTCTGTCCCTCCCTCTCACTCCCTTTCTCTCTGTATATCGGGGACCGTGTCTCTCTCTCTGTCTCCTCCTCTCTATCTCTCTCTCTCTCTCCCTTCTTCTCTCTCTCACTTTCTCTCTCTCTCTCTCCATCCCTCTCTCCCTCCCTCCCTCCCACTCTCTCTCTCTCTCTCGCTCTCCATCCCTCCCTCCCTCCCACTCTCTCTCTCTCTCTCTCCATCACTCTCTGTGTATTGGGGACCCTCTCTCTCTCTCTCTTTCTCTATCTCTCTCACTCTCTCCCCCCACCCCCGCTCTCTCTCTCTCCTCTCTCTCTCTCTCACTATCTCTCTCCCTCTCTCTCTCTCTCATTATCTCTCTCCCTCTCTCTCCTTCTCTCTCTCTCTGTCTCTATCTCTCTCAATCTCTCTCCCCCTCTCTCTCTACCCCCCTCTAACTCCCCGTGCTCTC